>NW_020897703.1:25788267-25941249 GCF_003984885.1 Neopelma chrysocephalum
TGATAATCGTAGAATCGTTGAATCATAGAGTCACCAGGTTGGAAGAGACCTTTAAGATCATCAAGTCCAGTCGTCAACCCAGCACTATCACTGTAACCCCTAAACCAGTAAACCACATCACCCAGCACCAGATCCAGATGCCTCTTGAACACCTCTGGGGATGGTGACTCCACCACCTTCCTGGGCAACTTATTCCAATGCCTGACCACCCTAACAGTGAAAAAAAAAATCTAATATTTAATCTGAATCTCCCCTGCCTCACCTTGAGGCCACTTGCTCTGGTCCTTTCACTGCTGGCACGGTAGAAGAGACCGGCCCCCACCTCCCCCCAACTTCTATTCACATAGTTGTAGAGAACGATGAGGTCTCTCCCGAGCCTCTTCTTCTCAAGACTAAATAAATCCAGCTCCCTCAGCCATTTGTCATATTATATGTTTTCTAGAGAACCATAGGACACTTTTTGAGATGCTTTTCCCTGCAGCAATATTAATTCTATACATTTCCGTTTGTGCCTTAACAGACAGGCTGTAACTGTACAGTTCTATGCTGTGTTTTCCACTGCAGTTTTCTCTGGATCAGGCAAATGCCACTCTTTGTTCAGTGGATAAGTCTGGAACATCAGTGAATGATGCCAGCTTTTACTGTAGCCCCTTTTTGATAATGGCTGCACAAGATAATGAATGATGAGCCAGATAAAAACCTCCAAGAAAAGGAAGTTGACCGTGACTGGGAGAACTAGGTTTGGCCTCTGCTTTGCTGTGGAATTAGTATTTAATTATAGGTCAGTCGATAAATCAAACAACACCACAAGTGATCCTCATTTGTATGTTAATCATTGTGCATGACTGATCAGGGATAGAAATCAGGCATCTGAAAACTCAGATGCCTCACATCAGATGAACTCATGCATGAGACAGCTATTAAGAGGCACTTTTGGAAACAACCCTCCTAATCTTTCCCTACTGTCAAATGAGGATGAATATGCTCTTCTTCCTGGGGATGTTGCAAAGATATATCATTATAAAACACACTTAAGGAAGTACTTCTTTACATAGTGGGCAGTAAACCTTTAGAACTTGGAGAAGACTGCAAGGCAGATGGTATCAGCAGGTCCAAAAAAGGATTAGGTAAATTCCCCAAGAAAAGGCCCATAAATGTACTCTCTAACATCATGGACACAACAGCTGTGGAGGCTGGGGAAGGCTGAGGAGAAAGGAGAGCAGAAAATGTCTGGGCTCATGCTCTCTCCAAACAGCAACTCCTATCACTTCTAGTAGCAACTGGAGCAGAGGGCTGACCCCAGAGGGCATTTCTGTTTGTAAAGCTGTGAAGATAAAGTCCAGAAACTGATGGATCTAGCAGCTGAAGGAGTACTGCCCTCTTGATATGCTACATTAAAAACCACATAGTAGTTAGTTTGCACAGTTACATGTACCAGGAGATACGTTTACATGTGGAAACACACCTGCTTTTGTTCTAACTGTGACCAAAAGCTGAGGCTGACTTGTTATTTGTTTTTCCCCACTGTCACTTAAAGCTTTGTAAAACATTTTCAGTATATCATTTCAGCCACGGGGTGAAACTTCACATGGATAAACTCAGCCCTAAAGTCTGACCTTCCATAAAAACAGAAGCTTCTGAGAAAAAGGGAGGCTCTTTCAGTAATTTGAAGATTTAGAAGGTTGCTTTTTCTACCAGGAGAAGATGTAATAAAAGGTAAATACGGTGTTTTCCTCCTTCACATTATTACTGTTTCTGAGTTCGAGGTATTTAGCTCAAATTCAAAGAGTCATGCAGTTTAGAAGTGTCAACAAGTGGCAACTATTTAGCAGGAAAAACACTGGGGCTGCAGTGAAATACACACTGGCTAATTTCATAAATAAACTATTTGAGCTGTTCTTGAATAAATACTGTGCTCATGAGAACAAGATAAATCAATAACCTTGGAGACCACTGCTAGCTCTGTTTATGATGGATCGTAGTTACCCTTTAAAGAATAACTGTTTCCTCCAATTTTCTGAAGCATCAGAGGAAATACTGAATCAAGAGGACAACTTAAGACTTATCAGTTTCCTACTGGGGAAAGTATGATCTTGACTGCAGCAGGCTGCTTCCAAGCACCAGATATCTGAGCCATTGGAAGCCAACTTGATTTTCAATTACAGGGAAATTCCACAACCTGTTTCTCCCAATGTACATAGGACGGTCACTAGGGTAATGACCCAAGACTATTGTTCTGGCCTGTGACAATCTTCACCCCTTTTTTAACTTGACTAGACATCACCACTGCTTATTAACATTATCATAAAAGCATATGTTGTAGCTGATTATGACATAGATATTTTACAGAAAGTGCAGAGCTTTGAAAAATGTATTAGTACTAAATTTGCTGTCTCTCAAGCTGGCCACGGTAACTAAGGCAACCCATTTTAAAGGTGGGGAGTTATGAAAAACTGCCAACGCTTTTCTTTTAACTATAAAGAACATGCAAAGGAATTAATCTGAAATATCAAATGAAGTGCACACCAACAACCTATCAAAGGATTTACTGAAGATGACTTTCTAACTTAAATTTCTTGTGGCTTCAGGGTTTCTGAACACTGTGAAATTTCCTCTTAAATGTTAGCAAATGTTGGAGGTGCACCATGTTTTTTCTCTGTGCATCCACAGCAAAATATAAAACACTCAGGTAAGGATAAAACCTTACTTCTTGTGTTAACAGAATGACTTCTGTATCAAGACCTGATTAAAGCTGCTGACCCTTTTGGCACTCACTTGACAAAGCATTTTTGCTTAGTTTCCTCTGGGTTCCTACTCTCCATCCATGAACTGTTCTCCTTGTAAAGCAAAGCCAACTCCAGACTCTGCCTATCATAGGGCAAAAGCCTTGTATCTACCCCTGCTGTCTATGTTCAACCAAGTCTGGAGTGCATTTCTCCAGGGAAATCAGTGGCTCCTTCATTCTGACTGGTTCTGTCCAAAAATGAAGTATGAGCTGGGCAGCTCAAGTGAGCCTGGGTTACATTGTTCAGCCAGGGATATTATTCTGGCTGGAGATCTGTAATTTGGTCATGAAAATAATTATGTATGTATGTCCCGTTTTGGGAATCATCCCATTGGCATAAAAAATGCCAATCTAGGACTAACTATTATTATCTATAAACCTGGTCTGGACTGGTAAAAGTAATGGATTTCTTCTCATGTGAAAAATAATCACATGCAGAAGACTGCAAAACCAGGGTTTTAGCTGGGAATATATGCAAAGCCAGGCTGGCAGTATATGACCCTTCCTTTTAAGGGCTCTGCTTCACTGATCTCACTCCCTCATACTGTGCCTTGTGCCTGCCTGGCTCATGGCTCCTCACTGCTTTTGTACAACGGGCAGTGGAGAGGCACTGAAGAGCTGGCAGTGTTAACAAAACCAGTAACAGCAATTTATTTCATCTACTTGTTCTTCTACAGCAGGTCAGTAAAGCGAAGGCAGGGCAGGAGGATGCAGAGTATCCACCACAGGAGGTAAAAGGGTGGTGTGGCCCAGTGTCCCTTGGCCAGCCTTGCCCTCCCTGCCAGCAGATCCCACTCTGCTCTGGCACTGCGGGTCGCAGCGGACAGCTGGGTTAGCAGAGCACTGGCAAAAGCTGTGTCTTGTGTACACACAAGTTATGTAACTGCACAGGTGAGGCACAAGAATGTGAAAGAACACAAAGCACAGTCCACGATGGCAACAGTGAGAGGGAAAAAATAAACTTCCCTTACAGTGAGGAGTATGTTTTCCAGTGCCTCCGGAGATGGCCTGTGAGTTGGAGCTGTCACTTCCCTGGCTCTGGGTATGACTCGGATTTTCAGGCAAGACACACCAGCACACCTTGGTGTCATTCTGGAGCCTGCACTGGCCGTGGGCAGCTGGTGCCACCTGCTGAACATTATAACATTTATAATCTGGATTGAGGAGAAATAAATTCCCACTGGAAAAGTCAAATCTTGCTGAAATTAGGCTGTATTTCACATGTAAGAGAACCAGCAGAGAGATGCAATGAGCAAGAGAAACTTCAGTTTATTTTTTAAAGTCTTTGCCCAGTACAACTTCTATTATTGTACTATACATTTTAAGCTCAGAAGCAAAGCCTGTTAATCTGTTTGTTTTAAATTTTACCATTGCTATAACATAAATTTATTCCATCTTTGAACAATTGTATCTGCAACAGGATTTGTGAGCACAAGATTCAATGTCTAAAAATAGCAAAACACATTTTTTGGAGGATAAAATATTTTATAGATTTTGTTATGTCAGTTAGTGAAAGGCAAGCAAGAAAACCCTGGGAAAAAATTGTTTATCCATCCTTTTAAATCCTTTTTGATTCTGCTGAGTGACAGAGCTTGCTAGTACAGGCTACTGACACATTACGCTATAAAAATTGCCTTTCAAGTACATGATGAATTTCCAGAACAAGCTTATTAATAATTTATGGCTTAGTCCCTAATCTGTGCAATTTATATCTTGGCGTGTTTTAAGTGCTTAAAGGACTTGACTGATCTTACAGAAACATCTTAAGGAATTTGAGTGCTCAGCCTTTGTAAGACACATTAGAAGTGTCTAGCAGTGAGAAAGATAATTCATGAAGTACAGAACTGCTGTCCCAGATGGTACCTCCTCATCAGGAAGGAGAAACTTTCTTGTTTATGCTTCTTGGAGGCCTGTATCTTGTTTAGCTGGCACTTTCTGTTTCAAGTGTCACAAAACAAAGGGGTTTCTTGATAAACTGGACCTTATCACTCACCTTCACTACCTTAAGGGAGACTGTAGTGAGGTGGGTGTTTGGTTTTTGTCACAAGTGACAGGATGAGAGGAAATGGCCACAAGTTGCACCAGGGAAGCTTTAAATTGGATATTAGGAACATTTTCTTCACTGGAAGGGTTCTCAAGCACCAGAACAGGCTGCCCAGGGAAGTGAATGAGTCACTATGATGTTGTTTAAAAGATGTGTAGATGTGACACTTGGGGACATGGCTAGTGATGGACTGGGCAGCGTTGGGTTACTGATGGGACTTGATGATCTTAGAGGTCTTTTCCAATCTAAATGATTCTGTGATTCTATGCTGTATCTAATAACACCATTCCTATGCCCCTAGTGCTTTTTACACTCGGGTTTTGAAGATGCAATGGATACAACATCTGCTGCCTTCCCCAGAATGAAAGGAGAGAGGTAAAACCTGACACTTTCTGCTCCTTTCTATCCACTGCAGGGTTCAACCATAACAGCACCTTTAATGAAGTCCATTTAAAGTGCAGATTTACCAGAGGACTCTCCGTATCTGTATTCAGTGCTTGACATGGCATGTGACACAGATCAGCTTCAGATCTATGGAGTAACAGCAGGAGCAATGAAAGTGAAGCTGTGAGGAATGCTGTTTGCAGTTTTGCCTGCTTAACATCCCTTCACTGTAATGGATCCTGACACAGGAACACCTGTCTGCCTTCTCTCACTTGGAGTGTGGGCTGCCAAAGATGGCAGAGTGTGCAGTGGCACAGCCAGGCCAGCACAGGGCTGGGAATTCAGTCAGTCAGAAGCCACGTTTCTTGAGCCAAGTAATTGCTGAGGAGCAGTGACGGCATCTTGTCTCTCTGCAAGGCTGCACCTCCCAGCTCCTGCTGAGTTTCTGCTTAGTGTGCTTAGCCTTTTCTTTGAGAAAGGCAAATATACACAGCCTGACTGAGGAACTCCCTCTGAGGAGCTCCTGCCACCTGTTTCCGTGGTGTGCTTTCAGCAAAGAACTGATGCTCTAAAATGAAGACCTGAAATTGGGGAAGGGCTGCCTTCAAAGCTCCAGAAAGGTCAGTGGAAAGCCTGTTCACAGCAGAGTTGTGCTGAATTCAATGGTGTCTAAAACCCCTTCGAGCAGGCAGAACTTCCCTGTGTCAGTCTTGCACTTGAAGGTTTGCACTGGGTGAATTCTCAGATGTCTTTTCTCAGCTTAACATGAGCATTTGCAGCACACAAACAAATTAAAGACACAAAGGAATTGCACAATACTGTGGAAGTAAGTTACTAAGCCAAAATAAGCTTCCTTTACCCAGTGCCTCTCCCTTCACATCAATGTGTACACTAGAACTGAATGCGATTAGGCACAAAATGATGAATTTCTTTGACTGGGGAAAGATATGATGAGGTTTATAAGATTTGGTGGGGTTTATAAAAACCAAAGGGACTGAGAAAAACTTGAAGAAAGCAGGCACCTTGGGAGTAAGATAGCACTGCCACTCACAAACACAAAATCCCCATCAACAGGAACATGAGATTACAGTAAACACAGCAGATTCAAAGCCCACCTCAGCTCTTCACCACATCCCTGTGATACAGACAACTGGGCCCCATGGGTCACATCTGAACTTTAACTACTGTCCACCCAAAAGGGATGATAGGTGACAGCTTGACCATTAAACCCTGACATAAGCAAGCTGACAGTCTGACTTCAGGTAAGTGTACCAAACTGCAAGGTCTAGCCACAAAGTCCTCCTTAGCACTGGGCACAATGAAAATAATATACTGGACCTCTTTTTATATGGATTTTTTCCCTCTGCACCTGCTCCAGCTCATTGCCAGTAAGTACCAGCCCACCTAGAGCGCAGAGCAGCAGCAAAAACAATATTCATCCCAAGATTATTTTTTAAATCTTGGAAAGTTCGAAAAACCTTCCAAAGATTCCTTCTTTCTAGTAAACATCCTCATCCACATCCCAGATGCTCTCTCCAGCAGTGAGCATGCTGAACTACAAGGCCTCCAGCATCTTGTACAGCTCTTCCTACAATCTCTTAGTGGCCTCTACTGGCCAGGACTGAGATCCTGGCATCTGTTTAAGTGTCAGCAGTCCTGAATCCAGCTAAGATTTACATAGACATTTTACTGGTGACAAGAGCAGAGACACCATCACCAGCACTGTATTCATCTGTGAGCATCCCTCCTGATGCTGAGCACTTTGCTCAGGTTGGTCACTGACAGCAAGCGCCTTGCTTTCTACTTCACTTTTGTGAAGGTGCAGGTATCCTGGCTGATATGGGAGCCTCTCTCAGCAATGTCCTAGAGAAAACTCTTCCTGAAGTCTTCCCGAAGACTTTATCTGTCACCCAAATCTTTGGCAATAGATAAAACTGCATAAGTGGTATGAAAGGTCATAAATGGTAAATTAAGATTGGTAGTGAAGGGTAGATGTCCTCCACTGCAGATAAAAAGGGAAGTGCATAGAAAGTAAGCAAGTGCATAGAAAGTAAACAAGTGCTTAGCACTGAGGATTATCAGAATAAGCATCTAGAAACATATCATGGGCTGTTGCAAACTATTCTGGCTCCGTTACATTTAGCGGAGCCAAATTAATACAGAGCAGCTGATTGTCTGACCTGCAGTTCAGCATACATAACACTGACGCTATTAAAGGCCATTTCCAAGAGTGAGAACAGGGGTAGAGAAGCTAAACAACTGGTTTGGTAATACAGTGAGGAATCCTAGCTGGACTCTGGTTTCCAAACCAATTCTTGCAGTATATTTGTTGTCCTGCTGTTGTTCAGAAAGCAGGAGAGAGAATATTATTGAATCAGAGAAGCCGATGCTACATCTGGGCTTGTGCTAACTGGCGTTTGTTTACTGTTCTTGTGATTAGATGTCTAAGGTTTAAAAAATCCTTAAACATACAACCTCCAAACTAAAACCTTTTTCTTTTTGCTTTAGGAAAAAGTTAGCACTTAATATAATCTTGCTATTTTATGAGTTTCATTTCAGATGTCAAATACTGTTCATTCTCCCAGTAAATATAATTGTTACATATTAAATGCTCACAAACAGATATTTAGGAAGTAGTATTTCTGTGCAAGCACTTGGAGCCTGGATATCAAATTCTTATGTTTTCACCATGTACTTGCACAAGGAAAACCATTTGTCCAAAAAAATCCTTCAGTTTCTGCCACTCAGTTTCTAAAACTTTAGGGTCACTACTTCATTTATAACCATCCATTACCAGGTCACATTTAATGCACAGGAAAATTAAGGAACAGAACTTTTTTTCTGAGGAAATATTTGTCAATGAGAGATGAAATTCTCCCCCTGCAGAGAGAAGGCACAAGTGTCTCTAGTTCCTCACAAGCAGGGAACGAAACTGAAACAGGAAAGACTTTATTGGTAAAGAGAAAGAACAGAAAATCAAGTCTGGAGGGCTGACATTGTGCATAAGGAGATGACATATCATAGACCAGAAAACACAAAGCTGATTGAAAGAGATTCATGTCAGTTCCTGTATCTTTAACAAGTCCACTACTAACAGCAGCAGCAAGTTCTCAGTAGAGATCACTGTTCCACTACAGCTGCTTGCTTTGGACATGAAATAATATTTATGGAAAAAAAATCTTGATGGGTGCAAATTAAAATTACTGAAGTCAAACTTTGCATGTGATTGTTGCCTCTGGATTTGAAACTGAATCATCTGTTCAGCTTTATGTGGTGCTGTAGGAATAGCACAAAAGAGAATACTGACTGAGAGTGTGCATGGCTGGGAGTGATCTACCTTTCCAAGAACAGCATTTTTATGGTAAAGGTGTGAACAGAAGTGTTCTCAAAGAAACGGAAAATATCATTATGGTTACTCATCCCTTCAGTTGAGAGTTTGCCAAAAAGATTGCAGAAAGCATATGTCTGCTGTTTTCTGGACATCAGAAAAATAGGACTGCTGTCCTGGTGCTCTCCCTAGCTTAGTGTAAACTCAGCTTTCCAGCCCCTGTTTTACTTCTCTAGGGAATATAAATTCTCTGCATCTAGATGAATACAAAGTTATCCTATAATTTCAAACAGGCATTTTCCCATCTTTATAAACAGGCATTTTTCTCTTTGTTTCTCTATGAGAGTTTGGTGGTCTTCATTGAAGGATTTATCTTTGTTAGGTTATCATAGCTCCAGGTTCTTTCCCCTACCTTCCAGTCAGTTTCCACTCTCTTATGGGCTTCTGACTCAAATAGTCACCTATGTGACTATTTTCTGTTGATACAGAGAAGAGAAAGATTTTGTTTAATAATAATAATAATTATTATTACTATTATTATTTTAAACCCCTCCTCTTCTGCTCAAGACAATTCCTACAAAATTTGGGTTTCATATATTATAAATTAAAAAGGTCCAAACTTCTTCCACCCCTTCTTTCTTTTTCATAGTTCTGATTTAAAGGTTTAAGGTAGATTTTGCTTTTATCCTTTTCCTTACTGCTATCGTGAAGGACTTCTGTTTTCCTACAAGCAAACCAATTGCTAGAACATCAGCTAAAGTTTGGCACTACCACTGAATTTATGTGTAAATAGATACATAGATACCTTGCAGCCCATCAGTAGTCTAAACTGTATCTGCTGGGAAATGTAGACAAAGAGTAGGTGCAAAAGCATGGTGTTTTAAAAAGAAATAAAAAAAGAAACAAGAGGGAGACAGAGAGAAGAGCAAGAATAACTCCAAGGCAGCAATGTTCCTACCATTCTTCCCCACATGAAAGAAAAACTGTGAATTTTGGGGGAAAACATGAGAGAAGGTCCTTTATGCCATGGTAACAGAATTCTGGAGCTTTGCCAAAGGAAAATGGAACGGCAAAAAAATCACATGGATTCAAGGAGAAAATGGACAAGTACTGAGAGGTTTCTTGAGGGTTAGCACATCAGGCTCAGAAAACTCTGAGATGAGAACAGTTGGAACCTGGGAGAGCTTTAGGGGAGTATTGTAAGTGCTTGTCTTTACCCTCCCCTAAATGGTTGCTTATGGATACCAGGATAGCTCTTGGTGTGAACCTGGTGGCCATTCTTACATTCCCATGTCACATAGCAGAAGGTTGGGGTGAAAAGTCCCCTTGTCTCCCTACACGACAGGATCACAACATGTGCTTTCCATTACACACTGCTGGAGAACTGGAAGGTAGGGAGTAAAGCAAGGGCTGAGTCCACCCCACTGAACCATTAACTCTTTTTTAGGTGACTTCTTTTGCAAAAGGCTAAAACATTCCTTTTGCCTCAAATAAAGAGCCATCTGGGGATGTTTCTTCAACAATGGCAGGGTCAGAGTGCCAGTGCAGCCTGCAGGCTAATAGTAGTACTAAAAGCCTGTCCTGCCCCATCTACCAACAAAATCTGCCATTCACAACAGAATGAGTGAAAAACACTAAGATTCTGTTTACTGACAAAATGTTTGTCTTCTGAGCACCATGGTCAATAAGTCATGACTGATTTCAAACTGGAAACACAATAGAAACCCTGATCCTTCTCTCTGTCCAAGTTCTTTTGCATCTTGTTTTCTTCCTGGAAAATAACTTAGAGCTGAAAAACCTTTTCTTTCCAGTTCCTGCATTTGGTTCTATTGTGTTTGTTACCACAAAATCTTTTGTTCAGAGGAGCAGAGCAAAGGTCCGCTAGACCTAATTATCTCCTATTCAGCTTTTCCAATAGTACTATGTGATTTTGGTTGGGGTTTTTTCAATAATGCTTTTTCTTAATGCAAATTTAAGTCAAATCAAAGTGCAGAAAACACATCCACTGGAGGGCTGGCCTGAATGTGGCAGGATATGCTGAAAAGGCCTAGAAGGAAAGATAATGAAGTTATATTCTGCTGAATGAAAGTTGTCATGGGTTCATCAGGACTCAACAGTTAAAAACTAAGAAATGGTCTTTTTTCTGAATGGTTTCATGACTACAGATATGTAGTCTATAAAATGAAGGCTACAGTAAGGATTCATGTCTAGTAAGAAGAGTCCTAGATGAAGCCTATGACCTGGACTACATTAAAATAAACCTATCATGAGAACTTTTAGTCAAAGTCAGCAAATCCCAACAGTGGGACTGATCCACACAGTGCTGATCAGACAACACCAACTGCAATCAGTGGTGCTGAATTCCTGGGCTGAACTTGGCCCATAGGTTTCCTGTGTCCCCACAGCAGCATTATCTTCCAGCATGGCCATGCAGGACTTGTGATCTGAGCTCGCTGAGGTAAAAGGTGCTGCACAGCAGGTCCTTTCCATGCCTGTGCCTGCGCTCCAGAGGCACATTGGATGTGCACAAGCAGAAGTGGTGTCTGGCTCCACCTCAGATTCACAGCCAGACCAGACCCTGGGTGTGCTCAAGAAAGAACTGTTCTGGGTGGGCACCTGATGTCCCACTCCCTGGACTTGCAATCTGTGCACTCTTTACTGCCAGGTCCCCTACTACTACAGAGATGGCTCTGCCTCGGAGTTAATTACATGCGGCTAAAATAAGTACTTCATATGGTACTTGTTTCTAGCAAGGACTGAGTTTGGCTCAGCAGTTTGAGATGCTAAACCTTTGACAATCCAGATATCATTTTTGACTTTCAGTGCCATCAAAATCATAACCAAACGGAAGAGTTTATTTCGTGTGGCAGCTGAGAAGCCTATATTTAATGCTGCCTGACTTTATCAACCCTCAGCTTTCTTTCAGAAAAACTGAAAACTCAGTTTTCTTTTTGCAAATTTCATGGGATCATATTAAATGAACTTCCTCCTTTCATCAGTGACTCACTTCTGAAAAGGCTATTTCACAAATAGTATCTCCATTCTGAAGGAAACAAGCTGTTCCTTCTTACATTTCTCAAGTAGTTGCAGACAAAACTAAAATACATTAAGTCAAAAGATTTCAAAATGCATTAGAAAAATAGCTCAGAGACAGTCAGCTTTTTATCGAGTAGTTTTCTGATATAATTACTGCCTTTTAATGCAATCACTCAAGCCAAATTCTAAAACTGACTAGAAATTCTGAAGGCCTGGCTGGAGACACCCTACAATCACATGGAGTCCATTTCATACCCCTCTCGTGGTATTTCATGTTGGTCACACAAAATATCTAGAGCCTTCTTTAATCAGAATCAGGATCTAAATCAGAATAACTCCAATTTAAGATGGCTAACAGTCAGTGAAACATCTGTTCAGCTGCAGATTTTGCATAAATTAGTATCTGTTTTCTGCAATGTGAAATAAAGTCTCACCTGGCGATGTGAATAAGGTGATAATATGGGTACTTTCATTAATAATGATTATGGATGTGTTTAGAGTTGAGCTGCTGATGATAATTTCTTCAAAGAAAAGATGCTAAGAATTCCTCAAACAAACACTTAAATCTCCAAGTAAACAGTTGGAAATAAGTTATCTTGACTGCATGGGTCTTAAAAACAGTCTGGCCTTTCGTGCTGAAGAAAACCAGAAATATAACTGTATCTTTAAGCAAAGATAAAAGAGAAAAATACTTTTATGAGAAACAAAATATCATCCTGGTAGTGTCTAGTATAACATAAGAAAAAGCAAAACTGTCACACTAAATGTCAGTTACAGGAAGGATGCATTTGAAAACGACTCTTCTGAGGAATATTTGTAAAAAGCAGCACTTCTTAAAGCATTCAGTGGTACAAGTGTTACAAGTGACAGGGAATCTTTCTGGCTGAACAGTCCAAAAAGCTTTCTGAGATCTGACCACTATGTTTGAAGCCAAGGGACCACTAACTCCAATACTACACTGAGTGATTAAATTAAAAGATTTTTAGGTCTTCCCTCTGAAACTCCAGGATTGTCCTACTGTTGGCAGTGTAAGAATTCCCCCCAGGTATATTATCTGTAACCAGGCCTTCCAAGAGTGCTCCATGCCAAGTAACTCCACTGCTATCAGTGGAAAGCTTTGTGTTTTTAGATTTCTGTCAGGCATTTGTGGACACTGTTTCTGTTACACATTGCAAGTGCAGCAAATACGCAAAGGGAATAAGATAAGAGGTAGGCAAGTGTAGAAATTACAAAGCCAAGCAAGAGTCTGGACATATGCAAGACTTTCCAGTGCTAAGTTGTGTGTTAAATGACTCTATACTGACCTGAGTTCTGCCTGCAGGTTAAACAAATAACAGTTCGTGTATACAGTTATTTTTGTCTCTTATTTGTGTCATTGTGTCTGGATTTCTTTACTTTCAGGGGCCTGAAATCAGGTTGCAAACATCACTTCCTCACATTTGCATACTTTAACAGAGACAGATTAGTATATATTCCCTTATCTTACAGATAAGAGACTGTCGCAACCTCTTGCATGGTCAACCGCATGTTCAATCTCATCCAGTAACTTTTGCATAAAGCCAAAAAATCCAGTGTTCAAACACAGGCACCTCTTTTCATCACAGATGCCCCCTTTTGGTTTTCTTTATGAACAGTTTATCAGATTGGATTGTTCTAGTCTGATGAAGAAGCCCTTTGTGAAAATATTTTTCAACCAGGCCACTGTCATGGGCTTTATCTATTCTCAGTTCATCCTTTTTGGAAAGCACTTCCTTCCACTGCCCATCCCCCCTACCTTGAATATTTATTTTAATCTAATACATGAACTCCACCTTAGCAGTGACATTCAACTGTACATCAACCTCCAGCTCCTGGAACAGACGCTCACTTAAATAATAACTAGAATCACAGCAATAACTCATTACTTCTTTCCTGAAAGTACAAGAATAGTTTTACTTCTCCTGTGTGGCATGTCAGCAGCACAGAGTGGGAAATTTTGACATCTTTCAGAGTACTTAAAAAGTTCTGTTGCCATGTTTCATTAAAAAGGAGATTTTCACTGTGATGTGGTATGTTTGCAGGGTTGGAAGAGTAGATAGGATAGCTGTGCTTTTCCATTGTCTCCTCCCTGATATTTTTCCACAGCTTTTTCGTTATTCTTAGAGTGATTAGTATAAATTAGTAATGTTGCTCTGTCCCTTTGGGAGACTAACACACTCCAGAGCAATAAATGCAAACAACCTGTGGGGTCTGAGAGACTGAAAGGAGGACTGTCCACAATCAGCAAGCTGCTGCAATGTTTAAAATTAAAGATTCCTTTGTTTGCATTCTGGCACAGCTCTTAGGCTCCCATCTATGAAGATATTTGGATGCTTCACTGCCAGGGGCATCAGAGGGAGATAGGTACTTGAATTCTTTGCCATCTGCTCCCTCGGTGATTCGCAGCAGCATCTGATGCCATTATAAACACACAAGATTTAACAGAAAACATTTAACAGCATTTAACAGCAGAACAAAGTAAAGGCTTTCCAAGGAAGTCAGCCTATTGTCAGGCCTCTCCTGAATAATCCCAGCCTAGCAGGATGAAGTGTCTCTGGGCACCAAGTTCCAATCTATCTCCTTAAATACAGGATTATGTCAATGGCAAATGTTTAATGTAGTGAGAAACATACAAGCCTGAAACTGTTAGTGCTAATGGCATTGGTGTCAGTGATATAATCCCTGTTATTTTCAACCAAGGCAGATCAGAGCCAAAATTCAAAACTTCTGAAGAAACTTCAATATGTCGCTTTTGCACAGCTAACTTTCCTTTTATCTGTCTATTGGTATAAACAGTCTTCTAAATAATACATCAGGATAATGAATCCAATAATGGCCAGAAATAGCCACAATTATCCAGCTGTGACCAGGAACTTCTGACCAACACAGTGTTTGAGTCTCCAAAGGAAATGGTAGAAAAGTAGTTTTAATGTTAATACAAATCTTACTGTTTACGGTTTAATTGTTACAGTTATTCTGCTGAAGTTTTCTCGAGGGTCGCTACTACTTTACTGCACCTTCTTTGGTCCACAAAGCACCAAGGATGACAAGCAGTATTCTCAAACAACACTGACAGGCAGAAGGAATCATGTATATCTAAACATATGGTGATTTTTCAGTTTCAATTATTCCCATAAAAACAGGATCTGATCCTAAACTAGTCCTCAGGTGAAGCTGGTTCATCTTTATTGACACTAGATGAGAATTACCAGTTTCAGGACACCAGCAGTAACAGTCACAGTGTCTGGTGCTGTTATAAATATCTGGTTTGCAGATGATCAAGCAATACATCTTTTAATTTAATATATTTGAAATTAAGGTTCTAGCTTTCATAATTTCAGAAAAATCTTGAAAATGTATATGGAACATAACCTGCAACTCAGAAACTAGAAGTAAAAGAGGAAGAAAAGCAGATTGGTTAAAAACAATTCAGACATTCTGGAGATCTGTCTTGAGCATTAAATGTCTGCATTTGGCATTACTGAACACATTGGCTAAGATCTGGCCAGCAGTTTTGCCTTTTGACACTCATTCCTAACACTGAAATCATATGAACCTCTTCTTGCCACACTTCCCAAATACAAGCTACAAAAAATACAGCAAAAATCTATGTGTTCTCAAGAGAGGCCTGGATCAGTTTGCATTAGCTGATGCTTCATGCTGATACCCAGGAGTATCTTTCAGATTTCTACTCTTTTTCCTGCTGTTAATCGAGTCATCAGGATCACTCATTCTGTATGTCATTTTTATTCACTTCTAACTTTTAATTCTGAAGAAGTAGTGTTGCACTCTAAAATGCAGGAGTCTTCCAGCATGTCTCTTCTAAGGTGGGAGGTCTGACTGCAGCACAAAAAAGCTGTCCATGCTAGTTTTAATTAAGGTTGATTTTAATGTGAGCACCACGAGCCTCCTTGGATGCTGGATGATGTCAGTGACCAGTCTGCACTGAAGCCTGTCTTTTTTACTACCAGGATTGAAACTCTTCAGTATAGCTCGAGTTGCTCTTCCCAGCAAGTGTGTGAATGCTTCTATCAGTACCACAAATAGAAGCTCACAGCTTCTCTATCACCTGCTTTTAGCAAGGCAAGAATGTGACTATACTAATTTGACTGACAGTAAAATGCTGGGTGATGCACTGGGAACTGCAATGAAATACCCCTGGTTCCATAAACCAGTATTTCCAGTGGTGCAGATTAAAAGGGAAGGCTGTGGACAGGGAACCCTCACCAGACCAGGACCCCAGCACCATTTCTCTGGAAGACGGATTTGAAAGACAACTCATCAATAGGATCTTCATTGTATTCCATGAGGAAGGATCCATTGAGGAAGGGTGCATACAAGCAGCTGGAGAAGTGCTTGTAGAAGGGATAAATAAGTAATCAAGGTGGGTACTGCTGTCATAGCAGACGCAGCTGCTTTGCTCCCTGTCAGCTGTTCTATAGTGCTACTAAACAGCTACTACAAATTTCCATGGATGGAAATACTCCTCTCATTGACATGGAGGAGTTATTATCATGAAGAGCTGAACTTGTGAAATTTGAGATTCTCTGGTCTGTACCCTACATGAGGAATCAGAAGCTTTTGGCTACCAGCTCTGGTGGTGGACACGGCTCATCAACACTTTGCAGCATCCTGAGCTTTCCTGTACCAATATATAAAATGACTGTGATTGCTGACAGTACCTGCACAGGGACATCTGTGCCTGCTGGGTCACCAGAAGTACCAAGTAGGTTGAAATGTGATGCTGCCTGCAGGGAAAGGTGCTTCAGAGGCAGGGAAGCAAAAAGAGAATTGTTTCAAAGCAATTCTCTCTTGGTACTTGATGTCCATTCTCAGGGTAACATACAGAGAACTAATCATGTAAATCCAAACTCAAGGGAAATAAGCCTTGGTTTCTTCATCTGGTGCTCTGAAACAGAGCCAGCAACACACACAGCCAATATCCCTGAGGTGACACAGCGCAGTGTTGTTTTGTAGGCAATGCAGATTGGATTACTGGAGACTCCACACTGTGAAATTATTATAAACCAGTAATTACTTGGTGATGGTGATAATTTAGTTCATAATTCTGAAGCTAGATAAAATGAACTGATTAAAAATAATGCACTATTAACTCAGTCTCTTGTGCAATTAAAAACTCATAGAAACTGACTGAAGTAGTTAGAAACATCAGGAAAAGATGTAACCATTTAAAAACGTTCCCAGATAACAACAGGATTGCGTCCTGGACTGGAAATTTTATTTCTTTAAAGGCAGAAGGACATGCTATTGCTCCTCACCATGGAGAGCCCTCACTCACTTAAACTCAGTTCACCCTTTGGATGGTAAAACATGAATATGCTGGAACTAAATGGTGCCTGGCACAAGTGTGCAGCTCATCAGAAGATGTTTTCTGATGTACCAGTGCTTTGGAAAAATACTTCCTGCAGGTGTTCTGAAATCACCTGGAGTTTTTCAGGAACTCCTTGATTTAATTTTCAAGTTCCTGCTGTGGTCATACAGACATAATCTAGGAGGTTCCTCACAACCAATTACCTTCTGCAGGTGTTAAGTGGCAGAAGACAGCCCTGTCAGATGTGTCTGGCTTTTTTTGGCCAGATCATGTTATTGCTGGGTCTTGTTTTTGGGCTTGAAGCATTGCCATGATATTGCACTGCTTTTGGTTTTGATGAATTCAGCTTTCTTGGAGGACACAGAGGGACACAGCCAATGAAAGGATGGCTCAGAACTGCAGTATTTATGGGAGACTTCCAACAAATTCCAGCAGTGTAGAAAAGACACACTACTTGAGAGGTCCTAGAAATGAAGAATCACAAGACACTTTGGATCAAGTCCTTCAGTCTGTGGGAGCAGTATGAATGGGATAGCATTCCTGGGAATAACAGATCTCTTCTGAGCAACTCGGAGACCCTGCTACTGACAATACCCCAAACCACAAGGCCCAGAGAAGAACTGCAGCATTGTTACTCCTGATGGCTCTCCAGGTCCTACTCCAAAGCAGCTACCACTGACCACCCTTTGGCAGCAGGCAGAGCTAGAGGAGGCCAAAGAGGTTGCTCAGGCTGGAAGAGCTGACTCTGTGCCACCAGACCAAACAGCTGTAGACACTACTCACTGCTTAGAATTCCTCTCTGAAGGCTTATTACATTTCAGGAAAGAAAAACAAACAAAAAAACCCAAAGACCTCCAAAAATTTTGAGAAGGTTGTCTTCAAGCTGCAACTGCTTGAAGAAGAGGACTTACTCCATGCAACCACTGTTGGTGCTCTGTGCATAGACTGACAGTGGGAGAAGCAGAAAACAGAGGAGGATAAAAACAATTTTTAAAACAATTTTTAAACCAATTCTGCCTTAAAATAACTTCTATGAAAAACCTAGGTACATTGATGACTGCTGTGGTTTTCAAAGGCCATAGAAGCCCTCAGCATATCAGCTGTTTGTGTCTCTACAGGAACATACAAATGATGCATTTACAGATTGCAGAGCAGCACTTCACGGTCACACTTACAAAGAAATTTATCCACACAAGCACACACAGAAGTCCCTATTCTCCAGCTTTCTAAGGAAATCACATCATTTGCATATATCTTACGCAATAAATTCTAAACCTGCTGGCTATTTCCAACTGAACTGGAAGAGCAGGAGAGGCCTCAGCAAGAGCTAAAATCCTCCATGGTGAAACACTTGGAGAGAAGCGCCCATGGTGTTTCCATAAGGCAAAGGATTCAGTGTGAGCAGAGACAGAAGAAAACCTGTGCAGAAGAAAGACCAAATAAATGCCCAGACAAAAAAACTTCAACCAGAGCTTGGAATAACTGAACCTTGCATTACAAATCCAAAGGTAACAAGATTTCTTTAGTCTGGGGTTCATGGAACTATTCTTATGAGCTGAAAATATAATTTCACCCATTTCTTTACATCAGACACAAACTGCTGTTTTTCTCCCAGCCTTCTCATAAAATACAATTAATTTACACTTTAAAGATCCTGATGGATTTTCTCTCATCATGGAACAGTAAGTGAGATTAATAACCCAGTTAGTGAGCACTTAAGTTCATAGATTATTTCCACATTAACATTTTCTTAATTTTGAAAATGGACCTTTTATTTGATTTAGAGGTTAATGCTCATTTATGTAATAGAAGGGAGAAAAGCTAAAGAGTGAGTCAGTGTTTATTAACCATGCTAATAGGACAGGCTTTTTCAGGCAAGATGGATATATCTTAATTGGTAAAACACCTGCATTGTCATTTAGCCAATTAATCCTTTCCAAACAAGGGAAACAGTAGCAATTTTATTTGCAGTGACTGGAAATAAACTTATCACATTCTGCACATCAATTTACACATTCTTACCTTCCCACTCACATCAGTAAGAATGCAGCCCTTTTATTCCCAAAATAAGGTGATCCACAAATTAACATTAGAATGTAGGGAAATTTGGCTACATATATATATATTAATTGACCTTAGTTTGCAAACTGTATGTGAACTCAATCTGCACATTCAAAAGAAATTGATCTGCAGCTTTAGTAGAGGCATAAGAATGCTCATTAAAAGACATCTTAATAAACTGTTTATAAACTGTTCCACAGTTTATAAAAACATAGCCTAAGGCTAGAGTTTGCACTAATGCTCTTTTAAATAGCACTGCTGTTGAATGTTGACATTTCACACAATTGGTATTGAATCCTACTAAACGATCCTTTTAGCGGCCCTGTAAGCAACTGTTTGTTAACAAGTCTGTCAGAGAAAACTGTACACATCCTTTATACATAAAACCATTCTCCAAAATTAATGCCATGGTTCAGCACATTATAAATTATAATCCAGATAAAAATAACTATCAGAAATATTCCAGTCCATTGGGTAATGTTACCAAAGGCACATTTTCCATAACATCATTTCTTTTTATTCCAATTTATTTTCTGTAATATCAAACAGTGAAAAACCACCAATTGCAGGTTCTAATTCTTATGGTTTATGTCCCATTTCTGAAACTGTTCAGTTGTCAACCAGGGGGTGACTTAAGAGGTCTCATGAAAACCTAAGACTTCAAATTATTTAGCCAAGTCTCATGTTCTTGTACTCAGCTGGATTGCCTCTGAGAGCTTATTACCTCCAGAAGAGCCAGCCTTTTATTATGAGATATCCTGGAGGGATATAATGCACAGGGGTCTGTGCATTACCAACAGCACCTTTGAATTTTAGGAACATTTTAGTGCAAAGTAATGCACTTCTCTACACACTGAAACCTGGCCCATAAGAGCATCAAGGCAGAGAAAGGAGGATCACTTCAATAGAAAGGAGGTTCATTTCTTTGAAGGCTGGTGTGTTCCACTGGAGAATGGAGAAGCATGAATAATTTCCATTGGGATGACTAGGAAACTGTACTGGAAAAGGGAGGAAAGACAATACTGCTGTAACAAAAAGAGATTAACTTTGTTTGATCACCACTGTTTCTGAACACTTATTCCATCTCTACTAGACTAGATTAGACATTTAGCTGATAGATACCAGTTCCTAAGAATTATCTATGCTTGATTTACCTAAACTATGAATTGTGAACTGTGAATGTTTTCACTGTAAACTGTGAGAATGTTTTTGTCATGGTCATGTTAAGAAATGCACTCAACTCTTAGCTCATCTCTTAAAAGATCAACCACTTTCCTCAGGACTTGCAGAAGATAACGACCATGTGTACAAGTTCAAGCAACTGTTTGTAGAGAAATCTGCAGATATCCTGCATTTTGAACAATCCCTTGCCAATTAGACAGCTAGCAGAAGCTTTCCAGCTTTCTTTTTCTTCAAAGAGAGAAGAGATATCATGTAGCTAGTATAATACAGGCTATCCTGCAGCTTTTCCACCCTACTTTCCTATTTTCTATCTTCCTGGGCTTTTTACAGCTTGTCTACATTGATCACTCTCTTTTCCTAAAGGTTTTAAGTATGCCTGGAAAGGAGTATGGCTTCTAGGAATATAGTGTGTATTGCTGCGATTTCCATGCCTTTTAGTACAGAAGAATGTGCTTTTCAGCACAAATAGCCTGGAACACTCTTCAAAATGAGCAATCAATTCTATGGTTAAAACCAATTTTGCCTGACGCCCAGCTTTCCCACAAAAAAGTAAGGAGACAGCTGCAAGGTGATATGCTGAGAAATCTCCTTTTCTAGGGAATACACCCTGAGCATTACAGGTTTCTCACAAGGCTATACAATTCATTCATAACCCTTTTGCCAAGAGCTGTGCATTGAATGAAACCCCTGAACAGTTAATGAGACTTGCCTGCTATTGTCTTGGTGGACACTAATGGTGTTCAACTATTCCCTTTCATTAAAAATCTTGAGTGTATGGTTTACAGTCAAGTCTGAGATGTAGCAACTTACCTGCAAAAATTCAAGGACAGGTCATAACTAAAAAAAACAAATTCAGAAGAATTTGGTCATGAGGTCTGTTCACATTTTATTTTAAAATAGTGGGCTGTAAATTAATTACCAAAATTACATGGTAGTACTGAGGTTTTCTGGTCCTTCACACGAGAACAAAATGAACAGGTACAAGGCTGAGGTTTCTCACTGGAGTAATTATTGTGTTTGGTGTAATGGGCACAGTGAGAGTCCTTGACAGAGGTGGCATTACTGGCAGTTCTCTTCTCTTGGCATAAGAAGTTGCTGACCTCACTGAACAAAAGTAAATGTAGCTGGGATTTAGAAGGCCTTGTACATTAACAGGATAAGCAGTGCCAAGCCATGGACTTTGGAAAATTACTCTTATCCCAGAACAAGGGTTTTATTATGAGCTTTCAGCTTCATTGTCTCCACATGTTTTTGAATCCTTTCTCCAAGCTCATTGTTTTGGGGTTGAAAATGTCCATCTGGATAGTTGTGCAGGTCTCTGCAAGAAATTTTAAAACATCATTTGTATTTATAATAACCAGGGAAACTACTTAGGAATGCTGAAAAATCCAAAGAAAGAGACATACAATTTCTTTTTTTTTTATAATGAACGCAGAGGCAATTCCATTACTTATGCAGAACCGGAAAAGCAGTGAAACTGTGGAAAGAACACTCACTCCTGGTTTGGCCAGTTAGGAAAGTTAACCATCTGAGAGGTAAACACAAACTGAGTTTTACATTTTATCCACGAAGGAACACATGCTGTAATTGCCAGAACAAGAGCAGCCACATGAAAAACTGATTTGCCTTAAGGATAAAATGCTGAAACTGGGATAGAGGAGCAGTACATCCTCTGTCATCTATTAAATACCACCCCATCAATAACAACAAAGAACCTGCCAGTCACAACATAAAGGATTGAGACTTCACTGTTTGCTAAGAAATTTTTGTTTCCCTCTTTACAGAGCCAAAATAATAGGGAAGATTTCAACAAGTAAGTATCAATACCCAGAGTTGTTTAATATAGAAAAGTATTCTCATTTTTGATGAAAACATCTAAAACTTCACAGAGAAAGAATCTTACGATTATAAAACTACTTACCCAGGAGAAGCATCATCCAGCACTGTATTACTGTGGAAGAAAAAGGTCACTCTTTAGTTACACAAGCTGTCCCAAATCCCCATGTTCTGACAAGCAGTGTCATAAAACGTAAAGAACAGCACTGACTATGACACACCTACATTTTTACAGCGAATTATCTTCAATCAATGCTGTAGCAATCACAATACAGCAATCAGTGTTTTGTCAGAGACCTCACAACACACAGCACTGGTTTTAAGTTTAATGGCTGCCAGTTACACGGGATTTCAATGTCAATCAAATTATTTCACTCTAAAATTAAAGGAGATATTCTTGATGGCTCTGAAAGTTTCAGGTTATTATGCTCATCCTGACATCCAAGCCATATCACGACCATTTTAAAGAGGGGACAACTGTTGGACAGAAAGATTAATTCACTTGCTCCAAGTCCCACAAGGTATTTGTGAAAACACAGGGTCAGAACTCAGCACTTTCTCCTACGTTGCTCTGCAATCACTTATCATACCCATACTACCTGCTGCAATGTGTGTTGGGGCAGTGTGACGGCACAGCAAATGTGACCTACTCCTAGGAAAAAAATAAGTAAAAAGCACCATGCCAAGGGGAAACTCTAAGGCCTCTTTCCTCTGCCAACATTAATAAATATCTAACCAAATGGGTCACCGAAAAGTCACTGGTCCAAGAATGTTGAATATCTCTGAGAAGGCAAGAAAACCACCTCAAGTGTTAAATCATATTGATATTACCAAAATAAGAGACATGCAAGCCAATGTGCCACATTCACAGCTGCTTTCTGAAGTAAAATCCAGAGATTGCATTTGCAGTGCAAATTTGTTCAGAAGTATCAGATCTACATCCCACTTGTGATGGAGCCCCTAGAGCATCTCAGTATGACTTTCTATGCAATTCTGAAGGGGATGCTTGACTTCAGATTCCTTCCTATTCCTCTCTCCTAATTTAAAATTATACCTACCTTTCTTCTTTTGCTGATTCCTCTTCGTCTTCTTCTGTGAGTGCCTGACCAATCTGTGGAAATTCAGCTCTCACCATTTCTGGAGTAAGAATCATTTCAAACTCAGCCTCATCTGTCTCACTAAAAATTAGTAAAGATGACAAACAATTGACCTTTATCCTTTTAAAAGTATTTTTTAGCCAACAAAAACAAAGGTATGTTTTATGCAAGAGGGACTTTGTGCTTTTGCCTTTGAGGATCCCTCGAGACACATTTACACCCATCCACACAAGTGGTTAACACGCAGTCGATCACAACATGTACAGAATAGAGGAGAAACTTACTGATCAATCATGTTCTCCTTGTCTCTCTCAGGTAAGTCAGACAGCACTGGTGGTACATCTCTTGGAAGCATATCCAAACTGTAAGGATCCCTGTGATGGAAATGGTAATGCTAATGGTATTAATGCAGTTACTCTACACTAAACATTTATATTTTGAAGCTTCACAGTAGTTACGGTTACAATAAAGATGAGGTACTTTTAGATATTCCTGGAAAATTTGAGTACACTAGAAACTGTTGTGATACAAGGGAATGTGAGCCTGAGAGATGTTGGCCACCACTGGGTACAAGTGTCCATACAATAAAGGTTTTACTGTTCATACTCCTGCAGGACAGACAGAGTTTGTACCTCCCAGGGTCTGCTAGGACTGAGACAACAAGCTTCCAGGAGAGATGTTATTGAAAGCACAGACTGGAACTCTCCTTCCCGGGCTAGGCATTTCCTCTAATGATATTTTTCTTAACCCACCCTTCAAGGAGTTCAGTAGGAGTTTTCCCTGTTGGTTTTGGATTTCTGAGCAGCAATTTATTACACCCATAGGCCCACTTTCATCAGTGGGACTAGTAACTGGTCAGTATACTTACAGGCAACAGAAAGTGGTGCCGGGTAGAAGCACTGTATATTCAAGTTCTTTCTTACCTAGGTGCTGTATTTGTCAACGTGGGAATGTTAGAAAAAGTGGAATACGCCAATGGTGAGAATTTCCTCCATTCCATTACTCCAGAAATCACTTCCTGAAATGACAAGTGCTACAGAAATCAGACCTCTAATACATGTTTGCAGGGCAGAGCATCTCACTTCTTGGCTGAGAATTGAATCTGGAGAGCTAAATCCTTCCATCATTGTAAGTACATTGTGAAAGTACAATAGACAGCGAAAAGACAGAAGGAGCAAAGAAACACTTTGGGATAAATAAGAGACATGGATAAAGCCTATCAAGAATTATTAGAACTAGTTATTCTGACCCATGTCATATTCATGACCATATTTAGGTGCATGCATAATTTATATTTCAAAATGTTTTCTATTTAGGATGACTTCATCTTCCTTTTTTATTCCTTAGAGCAAGTTCTCAGCAAGAACATACCCAAGCCAGGTACTCATACAATAAACCCAAAAGGCCATACCTTGTGATGCAGAAATTTCCTTTGTGTGATTGGAATACTGGATCCTTTGGGACATTCCTTGGTAAAGGTGTATTTTGGATGAGGACAAAGATGATATTCAATATTTGATTCACAATAGGGCAATGGAAGTAAATATGGAACTAATCCTGGAGCGGGGTTCTAAAAACAATGAAGAGATTATTTTAATAAATTGTTCTGAGCACCATAAAGAATTAAATTACTGAAAATTCATTTCTTAAAATTAGTGTAGTGTCCCCAGATTCACAGCCTTCTCTCATTGTGACTGTTTGTTTGGTGTGATCCTTCATTTCCTGTCCCTTCCCGTCATCCTATAACCTGTCTGGTTCATTCATGCTCTGTGCTGTCTAAAATACAGCAATTTAGCTGTTGTCTCGAAGTTTGGGAGAAAAAGCTATTGCCTAATTATTCTAAAATCCATTGCTACTTCTCTGAACAGTTCAGAAACCAAAAAGGGAAACTGGACTCACTGTGATGGAAGCTAGTGAGCTTTTTGCCATCAATTTCCCTGCACTAGCCTCTGTTTCCGGATAAAGCCTAATGCTGAGTAGTGTGGAATCAGGCTGTGCCTGGCTCTTATGATATGACAGAGGGATGAAAGAGATGCAGAGAAGATCTCATCAGAAAGTCCACTGGAGTCCTGGCTGCAGGCAGTGAGGACAAGTCTACACCATATATGTTATGCCAAGATTACCAGACCAGCACAGTGGGCTCTGGGCCATTGCAGCTAAGAAATGCTCAGAGACAGAGCCATCCAAGCCAGGCACAGTGCCACGCTGGCTGGGAGATCTGCCTGCACCCACACACCGCACTGCACTGAGATCTACAGCTGCCTCTGCCTGCTCAGAGACACCTTGGGCACCTCCAGGTTGAGCTGCACTGTGTGGGAAACACCTTCCGCAGCTGGTGCCAAGTAGCACAATCTACACAACAAGCAAGTAACAGAAAGTCCTCCCACGCACAGCATGTGGTGGGGATTTTTTGAATCTCTGTGCCTAATAATTTGGAATTGTGCCTTGGGATGCTCTGAGAACTATTAGAAACTATAAGGCAGCAGGATGCAATGTGAGGAGAGTTTGACTTCACTTTTCTGTTTAACCAAGGATCAGACAGAACTGTAGTCCCCCAGCTGAACAGCAGGAAAAGACTGTCCTACCTATCTGGGCAAGAGCAGGAGGTTATAGAAGGACTGAGATGCCAAGATCATGGCTTTTCCTCTGGCATCCAAATGGCGAAACAAATGGAGAAAAAGGAAGGGGCTCCATGGTGTTTCAGGGATCTCTGTGATCACTCACCATTTGTGGAGTGTCAGACTGGAAGGGTCTCCAGTTCTCTGCTTTCACTGGCAATTTTGCCTTATCATCCCTTCCCCAAACTGATCAAAACCCATCCTAAAATGAAAAGTTGCCTCTCTCAGTGGGATGAGCTCCGTGACTCCTATCTACCAGAGCTTGCATAACAAAGGATTACTCTCACTCTGGATAGTTTTATATACCAATCTGAGTAAGAAAATTGCCCATCAATTCCACATGAGGCCGTTGATGAAACAAACACACTTTCCTTCCTTTCCTAGGTTCTTTGTGGAAGTCAACATCTACTTACAAAGATGCGAAGTGGGTTGCTCTCTGCAGGGTAGACTAAAGCTCGGGGAGGAACCAGTTTTAAGAGGCTGATATCTCTTTCTGCTACTTTTTCTGGGGATGGTTTGTAAAAATCCTCTTCTGAGTATGGTTGGTAAAAATCCTCTCCTGGGGATGGTTTGTAAAAATCTTCTCCTGGGGATGGTTTGTGAAAATCCTCTCCTGGGGATGGTTTGTGAAAGTCTGTCCTCTGGAAGACCAGGTCAAGCTGCCCCTCAGCAGAAGGAGCTACTTGAATCAATTCATCCTTGAAAAACACAGACATCAAAGGTTTTCAGAATGTAGTAAGCTTTTCAGTATAAAATGCTGAGACAAAATTAATCAAATTATTGTACAACTGTAGGGTTGGAGTGACTTCAGCAAAGTGTGTATTTGAGGTGATTTGTTACCTGGGCTCCCTCCCTCAGTGGCCGGGAAAGTTCTCGAGGTTTGTAACTTGTGGCTGCATAGTGTGTACAGAAAGGTTGATACTTCATAATGTTGGAATGCTGAGGAACCTAAGTGCAAAGAAAAAAGATGTGCTGCAGGACATGACAATAATCACTGTTGGTTAACTCACAGAAGGAATGGAACATTCCGGCTGTATCACGGACACGTCACATCTCTGGGGTAAAGGATACTTGGATCACCACTCTGGAACATGGTACATGACCAAAACTTTGAGAAGGCATAATTCATCAGGACAAGCTGAATGAGGGCATAAGAGAATATTTTCATTCTTGCTTTTCTGTGAAAGATAATGGATTTAAGAGTTTCTTGATCAAATATTCTGAACTTAATGGGGTGCGAAAGGCTGTGTGAGTAATGGGTGTAACACTGACAGGTGAAGCAATGTGTAGTAAGGGGAAAAGATGCCACAAGAAAGTTTCCAGACTTGTCACATGACCTGAATAAAAAGAAAGTGTACTTTGACCCAAAATCTGCATGGATTTGAACCTAAGGAATTATATTTCCTTTGATGGGATGCAGAATTTGATCTTTTGCTATTCAAAAATTGGAGAGAAATGGGTTTAGAATTCAGGAGAAAAAAGTTTCTATATTCATAAAATTGAAAAAAAAAATTAAATATTTCAAGAAGGAGATGTTTGCACTTCCTATGAAGGAACTAAGCATGCAGAACTGGATGCCAGATAAACAGAAGACTTCTATTATTTTCTAAAAGAAAGGACATTTTTATTATGTCACTTTTATAAAACTCTAGAACCAAAGAAAAAACTGTGTGGTGTGCAGGGCTCACAGCATCCTCATTCACAGAAGGACTTTGATGTTTGAGATATAATAGTTTCAGCTGAGGTGACTCATCTCTCTGTCTAGAGAGAGGGGATTATGACTATAAGCTTGTTACTTATGGAAACAGGTGAGATGTTTTTAATACAAGCATGCTAATCACACAGCTGTACAAAGCATTTTTACTGGGCTGTACAGAGGTCACTGAATCAGGCAGAAAACATCTAACTGGACTGGTGGAAGAGAGAAACATGATACAGCTGAGGGAGCTGTGCTAACTCACCTTCAAGTCATAATAAGGAAGAATATGTCTGACTGCCATATCCACAGATCCAACAGGAACTAGGCCAAGAGCATCAGGTGCCTGAAAGAAAACAGTATTTAAAAACCAGGAATATGGTGGGCATTTTGTTTTGCACTGGCAGCAATCCATCAGCACAGCTAATTGAAAACATATGGAAATAATTATGCAAACATTTATTTCATACCATTTGATATTTCTGCTGTTCTTTCTTGGACTTTGGGATTTCAGTTATTTTTTTCTTTCTTTTCTTCTGAAAAATCATGGATGTTAACTAACTCTGAACATTAATGTATTGCTCAGAATTGTAGAATGCAAAGATTTTTTTTTTACTGTTTTCAGCAGTACCCTTAATAAATAGCAAGTCCTGAATTAATCTGTCAGAACCAGTCATGCTGTGAAATTTTAATAAAGGTAGTACCATGCCAATATCTTCAACAAAATCCTATCTTGAGTGTTGACCAACATTTTACTTACTATACCTACCAAATCATCATTTTGTTCATGGGAACTGCAAAAGGGGAATTCAAAAGGCGATATAAGATCTTCAGATATGCTGGAAGAAAGGTCCTTACATTCTTCACTCTTCTTTGATTTGCTGAAACTCCTGGTTTCTGTCATTAATGGAAATATATTAAAGTTTTAAAGTATTAAAAATATTAAAGTTTCATAATTTATCTTAATACACTGTTTCAAAAATAGAATCAAGCCACAAAATGTATTTAACATCTTCCTAAAACAGGATGTGTCTAGTAATTTTAATATTAAAAAGTAAAGTAATACTTCCTAAAGGCTTTAAATGTCACATCTACAAGATATGAAGCATGATACCTTGACCAGCAGACAGATCTAATTTACCCTTTCCTGAGAGGACATTACAGCCCACTCATTCCAGCTTGGTTCTCTATCTCCTTCTGCTCATCAAGGAAGAGATAAGTCAGAGGTCTCTCTTACACTAAGTGCCATTACACCTTCTATTTGCAGCATCCATGCAACTCCTGCATACTGGGAATTAAATGTGCCTATTTGCAAAAGCAGGAAAAGGCCCAATACGGAAAGATGTATCTCAGCAGTTGTCAAATTGTGTGTGGGAGTGGGAGATAAGACATAAAAATTCTTTTCTGTCCCCCCATATACCCAACTATGACTCCCATCCAAGGCCAGTTTCCTTCTATGACTGTTAAGCAACAAGTGAGTTTTCCAGGCCAGCATTTGCAATTCAGTATAAAGAAAAGTGATTGATTAAAAGCACTTACATGAGAAAGAGATGAGGAAAAAACCTGAACCCAGTACTGGCCATGTATCTCATGGTTCCTACTGCCTCATTTTGCCTGAGTTCAGACATCCTGCCTTCATCACATTCCGGAGTCTTTCCCCCTTCCATCTCACATGCATTGAGTTCCTCTTATCCTGTGTCTCTGACTCTTGGGCTCTGCCTGATCTGTTCATCTGCCTATTTCTCGTATAGTCCTGTCTGCCCTTCCATTCTTCCTCGGGCTATACGTAGAAGGGTTTGGGATAGAAGGGATCTCTCAAGATCACCTAGTCCAACCCTCCTGCCGGGGCAGGGACATCTATCTCTAGATCAGGTTGTCTGAAACCCCATCCAACCTGACATTGAACACTTCCATGGATGGAGAATTCACAGCTTCTGCCCTGTTATTAGGTAGACAAGGTGCCTAAGAAGAGTTAATCACATTTTTTAAATCTACGAAATAATATGTATGAAAAATAGATGTATTTTGACTACAGCTGTTTCTACCTTTTAGCAGGGCTGCTGCGATAGGACAAGGGATAATGCTTTGGAACTAAAAGAAGGTAGTTTCAGACAAGATATAAGGAATAAGTTTTTTTGCAACAAGGGTGATAATACACTGGCACAGGTTGCCCAAAGAGGTAGTGGATGCCCCATCCCTGAAAACATTAAAGGTCAGGTTGGACAGGGCTCTGAGCAACCTGATCTAGTTGAAGATGTCCTTGCTCATTGCAGGTGAGTTGAACTAGATGACCTTTAAAGGTCCCTCCCAATCCAAATCACTTTATGATTCTACCTTGTCACACTTCTCTTTTTCTCTGGAAGACTCCTTTGTAAAGACTCTGTCTGTATGTTTATATGTAATGAACCTGGCACACTGCAGCACAACCTGAATTATCACAGCCCACAGTCAAAATATCAAACTGTTCTTCTAATCCTTACCAGACACAGACCCTTCCTCCTGAGCTCTGGCCTCGCTGGTCAGTCCACGGAACAGAAGCAGTAAACGATTCAGCCGAGCCTGAATCAAAATCTGAGAGAATGATTTTTAAATTTAATATTAAGTTGAAGACTGAGATTTACAGCCATAGAAATATATTGTGTGTTTTAAAACTGTATTTATTCTACAGAGCTCACTCAGACATCTCTGTTTTAGAATATAGTTTTCTGTTCAGGAGGGAGAAAATGGGAAAGAGAGATGTAGAATGGATCTCAACTCTACAATGACATTACACAACAAATACAGTTAAAACCTTAATTTAGCCTTACAGGTTAATCAGACTGTTTTTTTGTCTAGGTCCTAATCCTTCAGCTGGTTTATTGGCATACACAGATTTAACAATGAGTGAACAGTCAGTTGATCAAGGCCATATTTATATTTGTGGCTCTGAGAACAAGGAGAGTAAGTAGCAACCTGCACTGTGTAATTTGCCCATGTATCACAGGATAACAATGAAGAGCTCTAGGTTTTAATACCAAAAGGGGCTATTTAAAGCAAATTATCTTACAGGAAAGAGCATTTCATTTCAAGACCTCAATATTCTGAATAGATTGGAGAATATCCAAACTGGACACTAGGAGAGCAGGACATTTCTATCTTGCTTGCTACATTGAGATTTACTGGAGAAACAGCAGTGGAGATGCAAGTTAATATTTAAACCCAATGAAATAAGTGATTTAACTGATTAGTCTTTAGCTTCCAGGTCTATACCTCCCTTATTTGAATTTATGCTCATTGTTTCCCATGTTCCCATCCCGCACCAGTGCAAGGATGCTCCATCATCAGTAACTTCCTCAGAGGTGTTGGAAGGTGCTGCTCTCTGCCTCTACTTTCCCTCTCCAGATTGTCTCCTTACAGAGTGAGTGTTCCAGACCCCCCAGTGGCTCTACACTGAACTCACTCCAGCTTATTGATGTCTGTCTTGTACCAAGTGCCCAAAACTGGGCACAGTGTTCTATATACCTTTTGAAATTTTCTCTTTTTTGTGCAGAAGTATTTTTTACTTTAAAAAAAAAATTCATCTGCATTTATTTAGTCTCAATTTCAATATGAAGCACTAGCTGAATACAAAACTTATTTCATATCTTTATTTCCTGTTGAGGTAGGGCCATATTTATCAAACTATCAAATCCCTAGCTAGCTGTGAACACTCCTTATGTGCCTGTTTGCATGTTCTCTTGTGCTATTTCCAAGGCATCATGCCACCACACTGCATTCTGTTTGTTCACTTTACCTTGTATGCTGCTTGTTGGAATTTCCTGAACATCCTCCTTCTGTTGTCCCAGGGGTCATTACGGAGCAAGTCAAATGTGGGTTGGACACTCGGATGCTGCATGGCATTTTTTTTTAAGGAAACAGAAAAAAAAAAGGACAACCCCTTTTACAACTGGATAAGGGACAAATTTCCTTCAGCCCAAGCCATTCCTCAGCCTGCATCCATATGTTATTCCTAAATACCGAAATTAAGTCAAGTGAAAGTATTTGCAGTATTGGCATTTAACCAGAAGCCTTCACTAAGGGGCTTAGTGGGAGGTAATCACCAAATACTTGCAGATGTGGTATGGGGAATGCAGAGGTAACATGGTCTGCATGGTCTGCATCCACACAAATGGCAGACACATACTATGATTTAACTGCACTACATGGGCAGTTGGACAGCAGAGAGAATGGACAGGGTCTCTACCAAATATAGACTTCGTCTTGCACAGATGTGAAGCTGGGGTAGCTGTAAGGACTCACACCAGGGGCCCAGCAAAACCAGTATCCCTTCTCCAGTAATGGCTGATAGCACATACTAAAGAAGAGTGAAAGATGCCACAGAGAAGGAGCAAAAAAATCCAAGTACCAGAAAGTTCCTGTCAACCTGACCTCCAGGTAAAGGTTGCAAATCTTATGATTTAAGCTTAACCTTACAATCAGGCATGAGAAAGCTTCTCCTGAGAGAAACAAGCATTATAAATCTCAGGTTAGGCCTGCAGATTTCCTCTTGACTCTCATATTAGATCAGAACATCAGAACATGAGCTGTGCAAGTAGCATTATGCTTGCCCTACCTAAAAGTAAAATGGGAATAAGGCACTGACACAGAAATAGGAACATTAGGAGGAAAAGTATTCAATGTCAAACATCTGTGGCTGTTTGGTAGCTTAGTAGGTGACAATAACATATAGCAGGCTATAATAATGTACGTACAAACCTGGCCAACATGCTGGGTAACACGTTTGAAAGAAACTTCTACTTCATTCCTTTGAAACTCTTGCTCTATGATAGGGTCTCCTCTTTGGATCTAATTTGTCACCAGAAAGAACAATCACATTAGCAGAAAGCATCCAGTGCATTCTTTCCTCCCTTACAATTAGCGAAACTCACAATGAAACGTTCTGGAGGTGCATTAATAAAACATAGACTTAATTCCCTTTTAGAGAGTGATTATTGCAACCCTCAAGCAAGTCACACAAAGTAAAATAATGTCTTTTTGGGTCTGAATTTCAATCAGATCTCTGTCCTAATGAAACATGGTTTGCATTGCATAACCAGAATCAGCACGTAAGGAAATAAATGCTTCTAAACAAAGTTAATATACATCAATTCAGTGATATAACAATCTCACAATTTAGATTTTTTTCTTACTCGCTTCCTCCCTTTTACTATTAAATAAAATGTTTGAATTAATTAATTGTGCCTAATTCATTGTATAAATCAAGCCTTTATCCTGTCTATAAATAATTTTACTCCTGCAAGCAGTTCCTTGGAAGTCAGTGGGATGTCAGAAGCTACTTGAATATCCAGGAGGCAGGATAAGAGGGACAAGCCCGACCTGTCTCTGAGAGCTGTGCCACATGGAAAAATATTTCCTGCCACCAAGTATTGCTTATTGTTGTTGTCACCTCTGTGGAAGATGACCTGCAGTCTGGAGTGACTGGAAGAAACCAAAGAGAGAGATGGTGAAGGTGCAGAACAACCGGATGAATTATCTCCCCATGGCTCTGTGTGGGAGTACTGACTGCATCTCTCTCTTTGACTGTGAGTCATTCAGGACATCAGCTCTTCAGAGAGGTACAATATAAACAGAAGTTTGGATGCAGCCACAGTGCTGACAGGATTGTGCTGGAATGTGGCACTGTGATGTGACTGGGTGCAAATCTGCTAGGTTGGGCAAAGATCTAGTTACCTTTCCATGAATAGCTTACTCTTCTCTCTGTCTACCTCCAAGATAAAACCACCTCAGAAACAGTGATATTCAGGCACAATAAAGATATAATTGCAGTAACAAGCACAGCTAGTACAGCTTTGCATTGATGTATGACGAAAAACTGCAGATGTAGAGAGCTTGCTACAATTCACTAGTGCACTGCATAATCTGAAAGTATAACTTCGGTTTTAAATTTACAGAAAAAACATCAAAGACTAACCTTGTATTGCTCTTCTTCCCTTTCTCGTCTTTCAATAATCTCTTTTTTAAATTCCTCAGAGACTGGATCTTCTCCCTTATGAACTTGCCTGCATTAATAGTGGAGGCAAGAAAAATGCTTTACTTAATGCATAGTTTGCTTTGTTTAAAGGCTAACAGACTCACTCTCCTCTTCCTAAGGTGCCTAGGTGTCCATGACATTCAGTGTAAGAGCAGATCTGTGGATTTCAAACAAAACCATGGTGTGCTTACACATCCAACTACGTTTTGCTTTACACCATTTGATGTATATAGAATTACAGAATCATTAAGCCTGGAAAAGACCTCTAAGATCACTGAGTCAAGCCACTAAACTAACACTGCCAGGTCCTCCACTAAACCATGTCTACATCTACCAGCACCACATCTACATGTTTTTGAACACTTTCAAGTGTAATTCTGTTCACTCCACTATTCACTTTAGTCTTGGTTTATTGACAACCCTGACAAAATCTTCCTGTGCTCTTAAGGGCGCAAGATGAGATGCCTGAGAAAAAGGTTGGGTGAACAAGGTTTTCAGCAGGTTTTTTTTTGAATGGAACCATAACACAATCAAAGACCTTATTGGATACTACTACAATGGATTACTACTGAGACTGCTCTTAGGCAGAAGAGAAAAAAATTAAATGAAACAACAGTAACTTAGCTGTAAAACAAGCCTTCTTGGGACAAGAAATGGCAATTATGTATTAGTGGATACTGCATACATCATTCACAGAGGCCTTAGTTAATAAATAAGTTAATAAATCCCAGTCTTGTTAATGTGGTTAACTAACACTTACCACTTTAGATGATTTGCTTCCTCTTCTTCAACATTTTTTTTGACTTTTAATTGAAATACAGCTTCCTTCATCTGTCTGGTTTTTACCCCTTCTCTGCCTTGGGAAAGGACTGCAGGAATATCAAAAAGCCATATCACACCTCAAACTAGATTGGATTTTTAATCGTGAAATCTACCCATCATGGTAACTGAACTCATTAATACATAAAGCTAAGGTGAGATTTCTCACAGAAACTACAGTCACATCACATCAGCAATTCTGAAGCAAAGCTCCTCATCAGAAAACTACAAATAATGCTAAGACCAAGTTTATGCTGCTTAATTACTTTACCTTCTTTTAAGTCCTTAATCTTCAATTTGCCTGGTTCCTGTATCAAAACAGTAGCTACAGCATACGGATTTGACAAGTCTGTGGGGAATCTGAGGTTCTGGTATTCAATTTCCTACGAGATATAAATTAATAGGAAGAAATAGAAACATGAAAGATTTCCAGCCCAGAAAAGTACTTGTAATTATTGTCTTTTCACACCTTTACCTTTTGAATAGGCTTCGATTGTGGTTGGCTGACTTGGTCTCTTCTCCACACCATGAGTTTTCCAGCAGACCCAGCTTTTTTTGCTGGATGACTTTGTTGTTTGTCAAAATGTTCTTTTCTAGATGTCAAAAGGACAAATATTGCTCTCACAAGTACTCTGTAAACAGCATATAGGTCTAGTACATGCATTTACACCCCCTTTAGATATAGAAAGAAACTGGACATTTCTCTCCCAAATAATGATTGGAACCAAACTTTTTAATGCTCAGTGTTCAAAAAAAAATTAAGTACAGCCCAAAAGGCCTCATTGCTCACAACCCCCTGCATTTGCAAGGCCTCAACAATAAAAATAATAAAGAGGAAGAACAACAGAAGCTGAGGATGCTCAATACTTCTTTAAGAACATGTAACTTCTTGTTATACTTGTTTTGGTAGTTTCACTTCTGAGTAAATGATGTAGCAGAGCAGGTACATGTATTAACAGCCAAATTACATTAATGCGTTTTAAGTCTCCAAAGATACAAATGCTTAAAACTATTACAGCAAAATGATATGAAATCCTATTACATAGGTATTTTTTGGAACTGGGCAAAGGAATTCAAAGATCAGTCAGCCACACATACATCAGACCCAGATGTGGTGTTGATGTTCCTGTGAATACACACACATAGGGTTTTGAGCGAAACTCTGAAATCCGTAACTGCATTGCCATTTGTGCTGTTCCATACTCAAGTGGGGAATATTTCACAGTTACTTTCACTTTTTCATTGCCTGGAATGATTCCTGTGATGAGAGGAGAAAAACAGTAAGAGTCCATATAACATGAGCCCGCTTACATTTGCTGAAACTGATTCTGGGCTACCTTTGTTTTTTAAACAATTTAATCTGGGAGTGGTTGGCAGTAGGCATGGAAAATATTTCAGATCTCAAAGTGTCTTTCAAGAACTATGTCCATTGCCAGATAATAGAAGATATTTTGCAATAGCAGGAAGATTTGACAGGAGGGCTGTAATGTTTCATACTGCTGTGAAAATGATTGCCTGTTTACATGTGGACATTCTTCACTTGCATCTGCTAGAGTTAAGTCTTCATCACTTTCTGCTTTCACGAGCAAAGCCTTATAAACATATTCCTCTGTGCTCTTCCAAGTTGGGGGACTCACCTGGATTTGATGCATCACTTATCTCTACTTGACCCTATTTCCTTACTACCTTTTGCATTATTTTCTCAACCACTTTAACCACTATTCATACCCCTAAACATTCAGTGCAATCCCAGGATACAGGGACTCCTCAACATTTCTGCAACAAGGAGCTTATTCTGCTCATCATAAAGACTAATTTCTCATCTCTTTCAAGTGACCTTTGTCTGTCTTTCTGCAACCTGTAAACCCCAGTTAGTTTCACTGGGGTGGGTTTGGGTTTTTCCTGTATGTGTATACAATTTGCTAGAGAATTTCACCCTTGAAGGTGAACTCTGTTGGTAGTGTTAGGTTTACCTTAGAAGTCTTTTCCAACCTAAATGATTATCTGATTCTCTGATTACTGATCTCTGAGCTCAGTGGTTTGAGAAGGAGCTGAAACGTTTTCGTACTTTTCAGATGGCCTTCAGTACCTCCTAGTTTCAGGTTACCAAAATTTCTGACTTAAGTTTTACTGGGTAGATATTCTTTTCTGGGATACTCTTCTGGGAAGACAAAGGCCAGATGGACTGTTTGGAACATCCCATATTTTGTCAGAAGTCTGTAGCTGGGCATTACCAAAAGAAATCTACGAGCCACTGATGGCTCTTTGCCATGAAGCTGCATGTGAGTGGCTGCATTTACCTGGAAAAACCCCGAGGCAAAGGTTTTTTCTGTACAGCACTGAATACACTGTCACAGGTAACTGCACTTAATAAATACAGATTTAGCATTTAGAATTTCAAAGAAGTTCAGTCTACCAAATGTTGGCTGGACAGTGAAGGCTCTGTGAGGCTGAATAATATCAATGTGAAATTCAAAATCTATTGGACAGCTGCACTGCAACGGGATAACATACTCCTTACTGAAAAGAGAGAAAGGAAGAATGAGATTAATGAAACTACAATTAAAAGCTGGGATATAATATTATACACAACATGCACTAAATTATCTGTGTTCAGAGGGGTGGGTTACTTATTAATGTAAAAATCATAATTCCTCACTGTTCCAAAACAGCAAAATATTTCAAATCTTTCACTTCCTGAGGAAACGAAAGCTAAATCTTGATCTGAAAACTGAACATTTTACATCTTGACTTACTTTCTCCTACCCATACAGAATCTGATTACGGAAAATTTTAAAAACCTACTTTTTTGAATTTATTTCTGTGTATCCTCAAATTCTTACAAAGTCTAATATCTAGCAAGTACAAACAATCCAGACTGGAGCAACAATGAGCACAGAACCACAAATCAGCCTTTTCCCATGGCCCTCCCTGTGAAAGATGATGAGAAAAGACTGTGCAGTCTTCAAAAGTGTTGAAAACTCCAACACATGACTGGGCTTTAACCACTGTAGAAATAATGATGCTGTGGCCTGATTTTCATAAAAGCCCTTTATGTCTCATGCAAGTTGTATGAAGAGTATTAGCACACATCTTTTCAAGCTGCTTTGTCTTTGTATGCATGTATTTTCACAGATCAAACTGAAAACACAAAAGCATTGGTGTAACACCATCCCTCATCCTGCAAATCAAGATCAATTTACCCAGGCTTACTCCTGGTTTTTATTAACTGCCTGACTGAAATCCTATCCTGTTGATTAGCAAAGAATGCACGTTATACACAATGTTCTTTTGGAAAGCACATTGAAATGCCTAAGGAAATAAGCAATGATAGCAAAGCCCTTTTTTCTCTGCCTTAATATGACCTGTTCATGAAGAAGTTGTAACAGTAAACTGGGCAGTGATTGTTTCAGTGTATAGTGGAGCTTGAACAGTAACCAAAGTGCCTTAAAACCAAGACAATTATGCCAGCCGTTGCCTGATGGACCTTCTACCTAAGGAGAATAATGGGTGGTAGAATATAGATTTTATCCTACAGTTATGGAATTAATAGGCAGTTTTTCCATTGACCTCACTGGCTATGGATTGAGCCCAGAGCCCCTTGGGTTCAGTATGGTACCAAGTATCTCAGAGAGTTTTCATTTTTAGGGAAGTTTTTAATAGCTTAATGATGAAAAATACTGGTAGAAAATTAAGGTTTGAAACGATGAGTTTTCTTTTCAAGAACTCTTCCAAATTCCCTCAGGAGTATCTCTGAGCATGCACCCCTGCTGTGTTAAAAAAAAATTCCCGTTATTTACAATTATATTTTATACTCTTTCTAATATCTTCTCTATATTCTGGGAATATGAAAATTCTGTATATTTCAGCACTAAAATGGAGCAAATAACCAGAATCACGTCATGCCTAGAGGCATCCAAAAAGTCAGGAGTTGTGTTCAGTCCTGTGAGAAAGCTGTAATAACAACAACTCCTGATGGATTCACTAGAGTTTAACAGATTAAAAGGGATTAGAAAAAACAAAAAGACACAAATATTCATTTGCAATGCTGGACTCAGCCTGTGAGTTGAAAGTAACTCATGAATTCTACTGAAATATGAATTGGCAAGGCACATACAAGGAAAATTCTGCCCACTAAGACAAAACCTAGCTAAGACCTTCAGTTCTTATAATTCACTCAAATCTTTACACTTACATAAATCTTTACACTAACAACCATGAATACAACTAATACAGCCAACATCCTGCAGAATTAAACCCTAATTTACAGGATCTGCCTTCTCCTTTTCCCCTTCCCAGTTCCTATCAACAGCTACTACCGATTACTTAGAGAGAACAGCCAGTGTAACACCCATGCAACAAGCAAAGTGAGATGAAGGCTATGCTATTCAGAGCTTCACATCAGATCACTTTAAATATTTTTAAACAGAAGAAGCAAATCTAATGACTGATCAGTGTCTGGACTAAGGTAAGCTATTTGCTAGCACTTAACACCTACCACACATTCATCTCCAGAACTTACACCAACCAAACCTTCATTTCCAGAACCCTTTATCTTGAATGGAAGATCCATTCATTTAAGACCTAATAATGCCAAAAAGACACAGCATTTGGGAGTGTAAAGATTACAAACAGCAGCCATATTGCTTCACCATATGATGAATGAGGTGAGTCAGCACCGCATTAGACTAACTGAAAATCCAGTTCCATCTTTACATGTTAACTTTGCACAGCATTTACTTTACTGAGAATGTGTACCTGAAACAGTTCATGTACAGAATTATTTTGAAGTCCAGATGGCAGATTACTTCCTTAAAGCTTCTAAGACATTAAGTTGTACAAATAGAGGAAAATGATATTTTTCTGGGTTTGGGCATTCCTCATGAAATGTGGACAAATGTCTGTCCTTAACTCACCTCTGACCAATTGATACATCCGACAGATTTATGAACGTTGGAAATTCTACAACATTCATAGCAGGATAAGCATGCATGGGAACAACTAAGTTATCATCTCCCTGCAAGCAAACAAACAAACAAACAAACAAATGGATGCAAATATTTATGTCTTACAATGAATAAATCATAGAACGATAGAAAGTTAAGGGTTGACAGGACCTTAAAGATCATTTAGTCCCAACCCCCTGCCATAGCCAGGGACACCTCCCACTAGACCAGGTTGCTCAAGGCCTTATCCAACCTGGCCTTAAACACAGCCAGGGTTGGGGCATCCACAACCTCTCTGGGCAACCCATGCCAGGGCCTCACCATCCTCGAAGTAATGAGGATCTAACCTAAATTGTCCCTCTCTCAGTTTGTATCCATTACTTTTTGTCCTACCACTACAGTTCCTAATGAACAGTCCCTCTCCAGCTTCCCTGAAGGCCCCCTTCAGATACTGGAAGGTTGCTATGAGGTCTCCATGCAACTTTCTTTTCTCCTGGCTGAACAGTCCTGTTTCTCAGCTTGTTATGGAAATAAAAAGTTTCTCTAGTAGTTGGCCAGTAAGTGGGCATAAAAGATCTTCAAGATTATCACTGTGTTTCTCCTCAGCATACATCTGTTTCCATACTTTATGCAACTCTCTCGAGCTCCTCTGAGCCTGCTCAGCTAAGACATTACATCAGTGTGGCACAAAAACTGGTCTACTGGCAAAGAATAGCAGAATAAGTAATATAATCTTACCCACAGCTCTGGGATGTTTACAGAGGAAAATTTTAGATGCTTAAAATTAAATACTCCAATCAAGACTTACTGGGAATAAATCCACGTGACTCTAGAATACTAACTATACCTTGTCATTGTGATTGTGTCTGAATAGTTGTTTCATTCCATCACAACTTTAACTATATTTTGTGATAAATCCTCACCTTGCAGTGAATCCGGATGCAGTCATAGTAATATCGCCACTCATCAGGACAAAAATCAACCGTCACCACATATGACAAACCAGGGACAAGCCGGTGCTAGAAATGGACCAAAACAAGATAAAAGGCACGTAAAAGCTGCTTACATGACACAAAACCTGTGCTGCATGCAAAGGGCAGTGTGAAAGCTTTCTGACACTTACTGCTTTGCTGTATTTGATCTGAAAATATGTTGTCTGGGGTGGTATTATGTGAAGGTTTATTGCATTGGCAGAAATATTTGTCAGCTTCTGTAGAACAAAAGAAAAACAAAACCACAAAGCACTTTAAATGTAAGAGGTCAATTGAGAACTGTACTTTTTGTAAAACTCTCCAAAGAAGTAATAATTTTTACTTTAATAGAAATAATTCTGAATATGCTCTGAATTTAAAAGAAAATTATGCAAACCTTACATCCTGCATTTTTATTCTTTGGAAACAAGTCACAATTCTTAACCAAGGAACAACAGTCTTGCTAAAAGAGATGCTTCTGTTGAATTGAATTCTGGTCCTGTTTTGCTTATGTGCAAGAGGAACAAAAAATGAAGCAATCTACTGACCATTTTTAGAGAGGTCTGAAACAACAGGAATCATGTAATACCCTGTGCTGGTTTAAAAGTTAACCAGCAAGGCAAAATGAACTCAATTCAAAAGAGAGATTTATAAGTCAGAATAACAATTTATTAAAATAATGCAATAAGTACAAGTATACAGACAGACAATTGGTTTTAACCCACAAAACCCAAATGTACAAACCCAGCACCCTGGGGTATGAACAAAAGTGGTGTACCTTGGCCCACCCCCCGAGTCCAAAGCAAAGGGAGAGGGAATAAACCTGCTGGTGGGAGAGCTGCTGCAGTCTGGTCAGAAGTGGTGATTGCAGTCCAGTCGAGGGTGGTGGTCTCAGCCTGGTTGGGAGCAGCGGTGGTCTGCTGTCTTCCTCTGGGTCCCACGAGAGAGAGCCAAGGCTCTGAAACTCCCAGTTATATACTCTCCAGTTCAGGCGGGAGTGCTCAGTCCCTCCCTCAGAGTAGGGAATTCCATAAAAGGGCATGTGGATGCTCAGTCCCTCTTATCAGAGCGGGGAATTCCATATAAGGATATCAGAGCGGGGAATTCCATAAAAGGGTACAGGAAGATCTTCCCACCTTGCAGGCTTCTACTGACAACAGTTTTTGGGAAATGGCATGGAGGCTATAGAATACACAGTTTTGGGTTACACCCATCCAGGGATGAATTGGTCCCAGCCGTTCTAACCAGGACATACCCCATGTTTTTGTTTTGGATTACAAAGCAACAAACCTTTGGATAGTGACAGTTCAGCCTGTAAAACCTCCTGCATCTTGTTTATTTTCATTATATCTGGAGAACCTGGTCCACCATAACTACCCAACCTCTGCCTCAACACATTTACCATATAAATAAAGAAGGCAGAAAAGGGAAAGCAGAGAGAAGAAATACCTAAACCATTCCCAAGGAAAGGTAATCAAACCTATGCACTGAGTTTCCTTCCTCAAAATAAATTGTTCTTGGCAGAAGGCCAGAGGTACTTTCAAAACTTTCCCACCAGTGAAGGTGCTTGCAGATGCAGTGACAGTCCAAGGGCATTTTGAAAACAAGCTTCTTATGGAGTTAAAACACGAAACTCTTCATTCATGATGTGCAAGTCAAATATCACTTACACTGCTTGCAGACACGGGAAACAGAGATGAAAACAGAGTGTAAAGGAGGGTGCTGCACACGGCGTGGCTGGTATTCGTCTGTTTTGTTACCGCAGGGCCACACATTCTAAATGCTGCTTTTTAGAGCACTCCACAGAGCAAAGGCCTCATGACCACAAGCAGTCAGCTCAGATTCTGCTGTCCTTTTATGAGACCCAAGAGGATCCCTGCTCTGACACTTACCAGTGTCTGTTGGTGATGTTTTCCAACTTCATACCCTCCATAGTGTAGCACAGCAGGCTCAGCCTGTACAACCTTGCTCCTCTGAAATGCTGAATAAATCTCTGTAGATCATAAAACAGGGAGAAAAGGAGACCAGGTGAACTACATATGATGATTGCTACTTATATGGATTAAGTCTATTTATGCTATACCCAATATATTATAGAGAAAAAAAATGAGACAGATTATTTCTCCTGTTAAGTAGGCATGAATTTTTAAAAACCCCAGCAGAGCCATGATCTTGGCATCATGGCTTCAACAAGCCATCCCAAAACTTCAGGGTCAGCCAGAATCAGTACAGCCACTAGTTCTTCCCTGACTACCTCTCCTATGGTGTGGGCTCACAAGAAGCTGCAACTTAAGCAACAGGATGGGAGTTTTGCCTGTGAGTTGCAAAAAAAAATAACAGCCAAGTGCCTCTTCTTAGGATTGCTCTGACTGGGGAACAGTCAGAGAGCAGAAACTTACTTGATTCCAGCAGGTGATTGGGGACAGCACGTCTTTTTTTAGGTTCCTCCACAAGGCTGCCCAAAAGGACACTCGGTATTTTCCTGAAGGTCTTCCTAGCAACAGTGATGTCTGTGGAGGTCGACTGAACTTCATCCATGTCAGGGCAGAAACGGGGTCTCAATGGCACTAAAAATCCTGAGTGCCTGGGGTCAAATGAAGACAACATAATGATCACAATGTCTTCCCTTGCCCTGGTAACATCTGCTGCCTGAAACTGCCTAAAAACATTCAGGAGAGGGAGTTATTTTTTTTCCCTGCTGAAGAGGATTACTCTGTGTGTGCCAAGTACAAGGAGAGAGAGATTCCAGGAAACCATGCTCTCACTGCAAGGCCTAGCACTTCAAGCATGTTCATCTGTTCTAAGGCTTACTGGGGACATTTTCCTTTCAGGTCCATGCAAAACATCTCTCTCTCCCTCCATGTCCCCCAGCACAGATGAGGAAACGAGGTACTTCTGATAATTCCACTATCCGAACTGATTTCTGCCAAGATGTTCTTCCAATCTCTCCTGGGTGTTTGGGTTGTTAACTTGCAGATTAAATTTAAATTTTTAAATATTAATATGAGGGATAAGAAAACTGGCATTTGAATTTTTTGTTTGGATAGCATCATCTGGGTTATTTGTTTAGTGAAGATAACTGTAAATCCAGAAAGCCATGGGCCTTACAGATCCTGTGTTAAGTATGCAGTTATCAGAACATAAACTTCTCTAACGGCAAGTGCAAACATGACATAATAAAGACACCAGACACAATCCATCCACCAGAATTTATCTTTGTAGATACAGTACACAGCCCTTGGCTCTGTATGAACTGCAGAACTGTGTGGAGAAAAAGAGAAGATACTTTTGGAACAAGTACTGAATTCAAAAGCCATGCTGGGTTTTTCAGCCCTCAAGCAGGCAGCACTCAACAGTTCCAAAGCTGAATAATTAGTCCACCTCCCCCATTACATTTTATCGTCTCATCTCTGGTATTTGTCTGGTTTTCTAGTCTGCTTTAGATCTTCCAGGCACAAGTTGAGAGTCGCTTCAAGCTCATAAAGTGCTGGTTTGATTTATGGGTTTTGTAGTATTAAATAATAAATAAGCAAGAAGCTTAAAATAACGTGCTACTGGCGCTCTGGCCTCGATAATATTTTCCACTCAATAGCTTCAAGCACTAGTTTTCCACTTGCAACAGAAAACGTGTAAGAGGAGCTGCATTGTTGTGCACAACAATAAATTTCTTCTGAGGTAGTGAGACCAACCAAACTTGGACAAAAGCATGCTAAAAAAAATTCTTTCCACTTGTGTTGTTCAGCTTTAATACATACGCCTGCCACCCTCCTTCTCTTGGTCAGTATTCCCCATCGGGAATGCTGGGTTTGGAAAGGTGCTGGCAGACTTATATTCTCAAAGGATTCCTGGTGTAACCTTATCGGTAATTTACAGAGATGCTGCCATCGTGGCTCACCAACTTCAACAATGCACTAAATGCTCTTCAAAGGGTTAAGAGAGGACAAAGCCTTACGGTGCTGGAATGTCTAACAGACCGATGTTCTTCAATTTTCCGGGATAGCTGCGTCTACCCTTAACGAGCCTTTTGTGTGTGTGTGTGAAGCCACCAACAGAAATGTGAAACCATGGGGGTCCATGGCTAAACTCACCCCAAACACCCTCAGACCAGGATATCGCCCTCCTCCTGCCAGTTCTTGGGCTTTCTAATCCCTTTCGTGTCTCGGAGCTGCTCGCACACCTCACCTCACCGAGGGACGCGGTGTAACTCCATTACAACCGCGTGAGGCTCGCAAAGCATCGCTGTAAAAACAGCACGTCCTGTACACACAGCACGTCCTGTACACACAGCACGTCCTGTACACACAGCACGTCCTGCACACACAGCCCCTCGGCCCCCGGCCCGAGGGAGCCCCGGCTAAGCCCGCTCGTCCCCCACAGCCCCCCGGCAGTCCCGGCTCAGCCCGGCCCGGCTCTGCCCTCACCGCGGCCCCGCGGCGGTCGCTCGGCAACGGGGCGGCCGCGCTGGGCCGTGACACTGCCGGCTGCTGTCCCCTCAGCGGCAGTTCAGCTGCCTCTGATGGCGAAAGGACAAAAACTTTTGGAAAAACAACTTCTTTTTTCTTTTTCTTTTTTTTTTTTTTTCTTTTCAACCTTCTTTCTCTCCTCCCCTCCGCCCCCCTTTTGTGTTCTCACTTTCGGTATTAAAGGGCCATGCCCTGAAAAATAATCCTGAAAAACCTTTTTTAATGTGGTGGTTTTCATACCACATATGAATTACTTTACTTTTCCCTGCATGGGCACAGGGAAAGAAAGTTTTCTTCCCTATTTTTTTTTTTTGCCTTCAGACAGGTGATCGATGAGACTGAGAAATGCTGAATTAATGCTGAATGTTGCTATTCTGCTATTTTGCTTAAGATACCTTGGCATCCCTTCTAATTGTCCCAAACCCATACACTCTCTACACTCCCAATATAATGGAGGAGCCAAAGAGAAATACTCACGCAATCACGGAGTGGTTTGGATTGGAAGGGACCCTAAACCTCATCTTGTTCCCGCCCCCCACCATGGGCAGGAACACCTTCCACCAGACCAAGTTCCTCCAAGCCCCTGGAACTCCAAGTTCCTCCAACCTGGCCTTGAACAGTTATAGGGATGGGGCACCCACAGCTTCTCTGGGCAATCTGTGCCAGTCCCTCACTGGCTTCTTCACTGATATATCCTGCATTAGGCAACATAAAAAATAAATTCAAGACTACTGGCTGCCCAATCTCCTCCAGCCATTGGGTGTTTTACATTTTTCTTAGGTGTGAATGTGCATTTGGAACAAACAGTATTCATGGCCCTGACGCTTTTCTCATGATGTCTTAAATATAGGCTTAGTACAGAAAGCCAGAAATATTTCCAGAATGTTTTTTTTTCCTTATATATTCTAAAAATAAAACTATTCGCTTTCAGTTTTTTAACGTAGAGGTAAAATGTGACTCAAATAGTGCAACATTCAATTTAAATAGAAAAGGAAGGAAGAAAAACTTCAGATCATAAAATTCAGCTCCCAAATCATAGTTCCCATACTCAGTAGGATGTAATTGCTGTTAATTAGGAAAAATGACACCTACACCCTTGGCAAGGCTGGGGAGAGATGCTCAAGGACAACAGAATTAAAGCTGTGTTTGGGAGAAAATTCAGGATCAGTGTTGACACTGCCTTTGTGTGAAGTCCAGCAGCTCACTGTTTCACTGTTTCATAGCATGCTTTCTGTTGGAACTCATCCTCACTCACCTCTGCATGTGCCTCGGAGTGCTACAGCACTCTCAAGGCATGTAAGCCCTCAGAGAGGTACCTAAAGCACCTTCTGCCTGCCAAACCTCCTTTCCTGTGTGCACTCACCTCTTCCTCGCAGCTCCCTGTGTGCAGCTATCTGCCTTGGGCAGAGCTTTGGCCATTTGGGGATTCGGCCATCAGGGGAAGAAAGTAAGCTAGTGCTTTTCCAAATTATCCATTCACCTCAGCTGAGTAAACAGATTAAGGAAGTTTATTCTCCACTTCACAAGCTGGAAGGATAGTTGGAATTCTCTCTTCCAGAATGCATCTGCTAGAGAGCCCTCACAGAGGTCTGCTGCCCAAGAATCAGCTCCTGGGGGCAAGGGGAGATGTCCCTGCAAAACGCTATGGGTTTTTTGTGTGGCCTGGTTGGCACTGAAAATAGAATTGCCAGCTCCAGAACTTAAACATACGGAGTCCCACGCTGAACTTGTTTAGTTCTGTGGATTTAATGGAGGTTTCTTCCTGTTTGCAAGAAAAAGGCCGTGGGAACACAGTACAGCAAATGGCATGTGAACAAATTTCTCCTCCCACAGGAACACAATTTGCATGTACATTTGTCTGTTCGGACAGTGATCTTGAGTGTAAACCAAAATTCATCTCTGCTTTCACATCAGAGCATCTGAATATGATGCACCTCTGGAAAAGCACTCTGTAAGGTTTCTTCAGAGGTAGCAAATGTGTGGGAAAGGTAGGTGAAAAGAGGAGGTTATCAGTCAACAAACCTGCATGTATTTCCTTGGGATGGCTGGTATAATTAAATATTGTGAACCAGGATTTAAATAGCTGATTCTCACCTCAATTTTATCTCTGTATTCCAAATGTCAGATGAAAAATGTGTGGCCTGATAATCAAGCTGTAATAGAGGCATTGCAAGCAATTTAATTATTTAGCAAAGGAAGGAGAAAAAATAGTTATTTGACTGAAGCACTAATGGAAATTTTAAGTTTTAATAAATAAATATTTACAAAGTTGGTTAGTGTTTGATAAGTAAACAATCCTACAATCAGAGTAGTACAAAGCAAAGTAATTTTTTTTATTTATTCCTAAAGTTAAAATAAAAAGTCCTTCAATATTGCATGAATAAATTCTGATGTTTCTTTTCTGGTTTACATAAGAGACTTGAAAGAAATTCCAGCTGTGACAAATTTAAAGTGGATATACTGAGTAGGTATAAATGCACACAGACGAGTGCAATGCTTCATTGTTTAACTAAACAAACACCTCATTTTGGGATATGTAAATTCTTGGTAATAATTCTTTGTGGTCTGCTGCTGTTCTCAGGTTTCCCACCCCTCACTGTGTGCCCAGCACTTGCATCTGCTGCAAGTCAAGCAGTGGCTTGCATAGGTGAGAATTTTCCAGGTTTTATTCTGCATCCAGCTTCTTTCAAATGTTCAGCCTGCACATGAATATAATGAGAGGGTCACAAAACGTTGGTGTTTGAATCCAACATCATGTCTCCAAACTCCTGGGCATCCATTGCCTATTTCAGAAAATGCCCCACATTCCATAGTACATTCAGGAGCAAAGCTCCCTCAATTACACAAACACAGGCAAGACTGCTGGCTTTGAAGGGAAGCTGTTACAATATGAATGGAATAATAAAATATTCCTTCAGCCAAAGGAAGAAAGAGAAGGACTTGGCACCCCACTGAGACGATACAGCATTGCCAGTGTGGTTTCTTCAGACAACTGTAATGACATTGTCTGACTGCCTCTCAGATCTCCTTTTAACAGTTTGTTTAACCCTTTGACCAATTTCAACCAAACTGTGGGAAAGCAGGGCTCCTCAAGAAATGAAAGTCACTACAAGTTTAGTGTGGACAGGGGCAAGGAAGACTAAAGCATTTGCCCTTTTGGAGGGAAAGGATTATGTGTGAGTGTGGGAGCTGAGCAGGTCAGAGGTAGTGTGGGGTTAGAGCAAATGCTGCCACTTGCCTGATTCCTGCTCTGGGGATGTGGGGAGAGATGAGGGTGGGGTGTAGGGATACGGGAAGCCTTGCAACTCAACGTTCCTTGGGAGCACATATAGACATGAACTGGAGTTACTGGGGTCAGAGTGGGCATGGAAAGGGCAGCACTTGCTAGGAAACCCAAATTCCTTCATTGTGCTGCTCCGTGGATGACTTTCTTAATCCAACGGCTGGATTTTCAGTGCACAGGTAAAGAGCCATATGTTTCATGGCCACGGTCATTGACTCTACTGGTAGATCTGGAGCACATCTGCATTCTGGGCAGCCCTTCATCAGGTTTGACCTGTCTGGGGCAATGGGCGGTGGTAAACTGGAATAGGTGGTAAAAGATGTTTTGAGACAAGGTGAGAACTGCTGTGCTTTGAGAAAGAGCACTGGTACACAGTGAAAACTTTGGCTCCTTTTTGAAGCCACATTCCATATTGTGCTACAAGTGAACTTGGCAAGCAAGGGTTTGGAGCACCTACCTTGGCAGCTGAGAGCTCACACCCAGGTCAGCACAAGCCTATTTACACTAGTTTTGCCACAGAAGCAAAACTTGGAAAACAAAGAGTGCTTTGCTGCCAGGGGATGGGACTGCTGAGGAACTGTCTTTGGGGAACCCAAGATAGCTGGACTCTACATTCCAACAACAAGGTACCTGAGGGATCCAAACGCAATGACAACTCGCAACCTATAGCATTGGGTTAAAATGCAGACTGGCTGTTTCTCTGGATGTTGGATAAGAGAGTAAAGTCCAGGGAGCATTTGGAGTCTTTGGAAGGGGTGGGAAGAGCTGATACCCTGTTTACCCTTTCTCTGGTGCCTACCCTAGACTTGAGGTTGTCTTCGGCTCCAGCAGCCGTGCTCACCTGGGCTTGGTTGGACCTGTGGGCAGCCAGCTCACCTGCAGCAGAATGTGTCAGCCTGCTGCTCCCTGGCTCTCTGGGCCGTGTGCTTGCTGATATGCAGAGCTGTCGAGAGCAGAAGCAGTGCAGGCAGCCTGAGTCACATTCCTCCAACTCGGTTTCTCAGCAGAGCACTTATTCCAGGGCTGTATTTCCCCTTGATTGATTACCCCTGCCATTGTGGGGCTGACATCTTGCACAGGAGTCCTGCTCCGTCCCTTGTCATGGGAGCATGAGGAATGATCATTCCCCAGCGACACCCATCGATAACAGTGAATAATAGCCGGGAAAGGAGGCGGACAACAGTAGGAACATGCTCAAGAGAGGGGCTGTAATTCTTGGGATAGGACGCTTCTGCAGAGGAGGAGGAGGAGGAGAGATTGCAGGGTGGACGGGAGGGGGGGGTCTTTTCACTGTTGATACTCTCTAGAGCTCAGCAGCTGGAGAGAAACATTGGCTAGGATGGTCAAAGCTGGGAAGGAAAAAAAGCAAGGAGGGAAAAGGATGAAGTGAAAAGAGCTAGGAGCCACACTGGAGAGCATACAAACATCCTGGTGACCTCTAATGTACGAGGTATGAAGAAAACAGACTGTTATTGACTATGTGGACAATCTGGGTGATAATCTTCTGGATTTCAACTGTCCCGGTAGGTGCTCAGAGCTATTTATTTGCATTTGCATGGAATCACATGTTGTATGAGTAATTGAACCTCTATTCCATGAAGTTGTGGTGTGTCTGTTTAAAAAGATCTGTGCAGAACCTGGGATTTTCAAAATTTTATTCTTATTTCTGCTGCATCCTGCACTAACTGACAGTGGACAGATGACTGGGTGCTGGATGCCTCAGTTTTCCCCACTTGTATAACTACAACAGTGTTACTAACCTGCTTTGGTAAACATAGCAGGTTCTGTGAGGAAGGAGAAAAGATTTGACACCATTTAGGGAAGCTTTACTGATTCACACCAGCAATCAAAACCCTAGGAGGCAATGCCTACCTCTAGCAGTGCCTTCCTGGACTCAGAATGGGGGAATGTTTAACCCACAAAGTTTGGTTTCTTTCTTTTAGGTTTATGACTTGTGGCAGATTGTCACTGCTGATCTCTGGGCTCTCAGATTGGTCAGGAAGGACAGCAGAACCTGGGCTGTGATTTCCAGGTGCTGCTTAGCTCATACAGATTTTGAAGGCATATAAAATAAAGGGTGAGATATGTCCAGCTTGTGACAAGTTAGGGAAGGATCAAATCACTGTTTCATTGCAACTAATGGAAAGATCAATTTATTTGTCCCAGCAGGGAATTTGGTTCCAACTCTGAGAAAACCTGAGCTCTACCTAGATATTTTAATTGCAGAGTGAATGCAGTCTGCAAACTTTTTGCCTTTTGATCATCTTCTACAATGAAAATAGTGACTGTGATGATTTTCTTGTAATTTGGGTTTCTTATTCTTAGTTCTACCTAAAGGACTCTATAAATAGATGTCATTGCTCAGGGTGTCACCAAGAGCATCTCCTTCTATTTGTTCTTTTTCTAGCTTTCAAAACACTTACTTTGATTCTGCCAGGCATCTTTTGTTTTTTAAATCCTCTCATTAAACTAAACCTACTTACTCTCAAATGAAATGGCTGTGAATTTTGTAGCTGCAAATATAAATAATAAGTAGTGTTTAGATCCATTCATTTTGCAGTTTAAAACCTGTAGTTGGCTGTTGCTATCCATATTACAAACTGCAGCTTTTTACCTGTTCTGGACATTGAGTTATCACAGCTATTTCTGTTTGGAATGGGTTTGGTACCTTCTCTTTAAACAAAATATGAGGATGTCTTGTCCCCTGCCTTGCTAGGATAGAGTTAATTCTCTTTTTAGTTGCTGGTAAAGTGTTAAGGACATCAGGGAACTGTTTAGGAAGAGACATAGAAACCGCACGTAGAGGAGCCCCTTTTCCTCCTCGATTTCCAGCTGTGGGGGAGGCTTTTTGCTCCCACTTGTGAAGGGTAAACACGAGTGAGACTGAGCACAGCTGGCAGCAGAGTGGGGTTATCTGGCCATGGCATGAGAAGCGGGTTTCACATCGCTCATCAAACATCCGCACACTTGCACCCAGCCTGCCCGGTCGGATACCAGCGTTGGCAAAGACTGGCTGAGGGACAATGTTTGTGGAAAGCAAGGGTTTTAAACCAGCACCTGAAGGCTTCTCTGCTTTCCCAGGGCTTAAAATCCTGTTACCTGCACATCTATTGCCAGGCAGTGGTATCTAGCTGATCAGAAGGACAGGGTAGATACCACTTTGTGGGGTAAAACAGTAATTGTAAGGCATTAACTATGCCATATTCCTGTTTGAACAACACATTTTATGTGAGAAAGTAATGCTGTATCAGATCATCAGGGTGGTCTTCACATCTGAGTGTGCTAAAAGTGTGTGGCCTCGTTCTAGCCATAAAGAAATAACACAGACTTTAAATCTTTCTGGAACAAAAGCTTTCTTAGGACCTAAATTTCTTAAAAGAAAACAGTGCCCATGCAATGTAGAGGCTTATTTAAGATGAAGTATTCTCCTGTTTCTGAGATTGTTAACATGACTCCTAGCATTTATTTTTACATATGTCCAGTATCACCTTAATAAGCCACATGCAACCCAGACAAATTGTGTTGGCCACTTCAAATACTCAGCACTAATATTGTTTTTTAACATATTTTCAAGACAACTTTGGGCAGTAGAGTATGTTATAGGACTTAGCTGTCATACTTGTGGTTGTGAAGTCTGAAAATGTGCTAAACTGCTTTACTACTGGGAAGAAAATATATAAAAATAGAGGGTGATAAATAATGCACGTTTAAAAAAAAGATCTGTCAATATTTAGAAATTATCAAATTCAGCCTTCAGCTAACAAATGAAATTACTAAATGCAAATACGTTTCTTTAGACATATTAGTCCAGTCAGACATTTCAAAGATTAGGTGGATTTTAAAATTTATTTTTTTTCCAAAGATTACATGGATTAAAAAGCATCTAAATCCTGGCATCAGAGGATAGTTTATTTCATCTTAATTTTTTGCATGTGTGATTCCAGAAAATTCATTACATTGTGCAAAACCAAGTGGTTTCTAGTTTATTTATTTCATGACACACAAAGACAAGGGAGAGGGATGATGAATTTAAATGCACCAGGCCAATTAGATGAGGTATGATACATTGCTGAAAAGATCAAACTTTGTTCAAAAATACAATGCTCAGAAAAATTCTAGCCAAAATAATGGGAATATGGTCTCTGATGTTTGTTAGGCTGAAATTTAATTGTAGAAAAGTAATAGTTCTCATTACAAGGTTTTCAGGGATCGTTCTCTATCCCAAATCTAATCTGAAAGTGATCAGTAATGCTACAAGATTGATTAGGTTAAGTAGGAATATGATGCTGCCGAGTTAACTTTTCCTGAACAAAGGACATAAAAAAGTTCTATCTCATACTTTTCAGCTAATAGATCCTGATGGCTGGCTTTTAATCTTTTCAACATGTGTATATATACGTATGCATATATCTATATCTATATCTATATCTATATCTATATCTATATATATCCTATTGGCCTTTTTAGCCACCAACGCACGTGCAACAAATGTGGGTAGAGCCCTTCCCAAATCTTCGTTCACGAAGTCTAGCCATGAATGAATGAATGAATGAATGAATGAATGTATGTATATATGTACATAAAAGGTCCATAGTGGGAATTTATAAAGATTTTGGGGTTTATTCCTGAGAGAGGAATTATTTAATTTGTTATAATGGGAATCCACTTAGATTCAGTGTTTTTATTGTCAAAAAGAATAGAAAATGATAAAATAATAGAAATGGTAAAAGTACTTTTTTTTCTGCATGATACTGGGACCTTGTCCTGCAAATAATTTTTCAACGATTTTCAATATATATAATTTTAATGATCTGTAGTTGTTTGATGTTCACTTATTTTGGTCCAGCTACATGAAACATAAACACACATTTAATTTTTACATAAGGATTGAGTGAACACTAACACTGTTTTATGAGAAAGGAGGATGGGAAGGTGAGAAAATGACCTCAGGACAAATTACCATCTAGGTTCTCATGAAAATCTGGGTGAGATTCTGCTTTCCGATGGGTTTCTGCAACTGGTCAGCAGCAGTAAAACAGGCTCGGGTGGTCTGCAACAAGTGGGCACTTTTGCCTCACTTGTGCCCAGGAAAATAACCTATCAGATCTATGATTTAAATTGCCAAGGGTGAGTAATTAGTTCTCTGTTACTCTAAGAGACTCCAGCAGTGTCCTGGATGTTCCTGCAGCCTTTTGGAAGAGCATCCTGCTCATGTACTTAGTTTAGCAGAATAATACATTTTTCTAAATATCAGTAATGTCAGCAAAAGAGAGAAGACATAAACTCAGTCTGTGCTTGCCTGCTACTACTATAAAAATGCAGACTGAATTATGAAAATTGACTGTATTTCAAGGAAATCGTCTGTATTTCAAGGAAATCTTGCCCTCAATCAGTTGATAGATTTGCATGGGGAATGTGAGCATAAAAAGGGAAAATTCTGTTGAGATGATAGAAGTTTTAAGAGGAAAAGTGATTCCACTGCTTTTAAAATTTGTAGATCAAAGCTGTTCCACCTGTCTGTGACCTCCTGAGCGTCCTGAAAAGGGAGGAAGAAAAGTGTGCTGAGACTCTCTCCCTGGAGGCACAGAACAGAACGACTGAAAATGATCTGCTCCTGAGCTCAGGTAAAGGCTGAACGAGTGCTCTCAGATGAGCTGGGTGGCCTCAAACTCAGATACCTTCACATCCCTTCCCACTGGAGGCATGCACTTTGTGTGCATCTCTCATTTAGGAGCAGAAAAACACATAAGATCTGTTATAAGCCTTTGAGAGTGGGATTTTGACCCCTTACTGTGACAGCAAGAGTTGTAGGAACCTTCTAATCCAGTTGCTCAACTGCAGCCTTCACAACTAGGGAACACACCAGCAATCAGGTCTTGCAAATTGCAACCATCACATCTTGGACAAGGATAATTTACAAAGCCACCCCAGTAAGCGCAAATTTACTTAACTGTATTTGCCTTAAAAATCAATGAAGACCAGCAGCCAGCATTTAAATCACATGGCCTGAAGGTCCTCATTGCTTCCTCCTTACTCTAACTTACTGCCACATAACAGAGTTCTTGCACTTCAGTGAGGATTTATCATCATATAAACGAGTACTTTGGCCTGGGAGGGTTTTGTGGTACTGAGTCCTCATCATGTAGACAGCTTTCCTTTCACAGCTGAGCAAGTATGTTCATGTGCAAGGGGTCTCAGAGAAATAACTGCAAGCGATTATTGAAACTTACCTATGAACTGAGTGTCAGTTCCCCCAGGCAGCAGCTGGGTCAGCATCTCACAGGGTGCATTGTATGGAGGCAAGACCATATTTTTTGTACATCACTATTTTTTGTACATCACCAGCCATCAGCACTGAGGATGGGGTTGTGTCATTCACAGCATCTCACAGACTGAACTACTTCAGTGGAATTCTGCAGACCATAACACGGCAAGGTCCTCTCCAGTGTGAAAAGTGAAGGAGCTCCCATGAGATGTGCTGTGTGCAGGGTGTCCTGGCCAGAGACAAGCTAGAGTTGAGGTTTTTTCTTAGTTTCAAAGCCTTCCTCTCCAGGAGAGAGTGTTGGAGACACAGAACCGTTTCGCTGTGACCTGGCCCAAAGGCAGGACTCAGAGAGAAGATGTATCACCTAGTTTCTTAGGATGCTTAGCATTTTTCTCTGACCTTGTTTTGTCCCTGTGAGCCTTGTAGACTGATGAGTGTGAGCACAGCTTCAGGGCATTGTGCCCCTGTAGCAGGGACAGGGTACCCTATGGCAGGGTGCCAGATACTCCTCAAGAGAGATCTGTCTCATTGTCTATAAGACGTTTGACGATATGAATAAATCAGTATTATTTGTTTCCTTCAGCAAAGAGGAGGGTGGTTTGTCAACCTATCTATTTCTCTGCTTTGGTCCTCTGACATGGCTCTACTCTTTCCTTTGCACCAGAGCTCCATAGATGCAGACAAGTTAAACTTCACAGGACTGTGCAGGTATGGACCAGCACTAGCATTAGGAGGCAGTACCATTTTACAGATGGTCTTATTTTATCTCGATCAAATACTATCTCCCCAGCAGAGACTTAATCCGGTTTTAAGTTGGATCCACATCTTAAAATTCCCCTGAGGCATCTTGTTACTAGAAATTTTTTAACAGGATACTTCTACCTAAAATTCTACTGAACCCTAAGAGGGGTTTTTTACTTGGATAAATTAGGGAGTGATACTTTTATTCTGTGTAATAACACATCTGAAAATACCTCCAGCCTTTAAGTATCTGTATGTCTGAAGTCCACGTGCAGAAAATCCCATACAGAGACTTCAGTTTAAAGAAGAGAGAAACAAAACTCTGGGATGCAGTACACACCCTTGGTGGGTCGTGCAGGGAGGGAGAAAGGTGGCTTTGCAGGGTGTGGGTCACCTTCCATACCCCATCCTTCCTGCACCTGCCCCAGAATCTTTGACTGGTGCAAGCAGGGGACAAGTTCCCACCATGCTCCCACCCACGTCTCTGCTGCAGTGCTCACATCTCTGTGAAGATGGCACAAACACACAGGGTTCATTGCTGGTGAATCAGGCACAAAGTACCTGAGCATTGAGTGTTTCTTATCCTCCTGCAGTATAAGGGAAAAGGGACTCTGCCCTTGTGATACCATTAGCCTGGTAAAGGGCGTAGTGTAACATTAAAGCAACCCAAGTCACAGTTATGCTCTTTTTTGTGCATGAGTGAAGACAGGATAATTCTCTTGGGAGCACAGCAGGGAAGCTACTGGAGATCTGGGACCTCTGATCATGGTGACACCATGTATTGCTGCTTGGGGAATGCTCTGTTTGCTACTTTAGGGAGATCCCAAAGAGCACAGGAATGTCAGGGAGGTGTTGCTGCACTTTGGCTCCACCCCAAGGCTCTTTAGCTAGGTAGGGGTGGGTCCACGAGGAATGGCAAGAAGCCCACCGCAGGAGGAATGGCTCCTCTGGGGTTTGTTTTCTCCTCCTGGATGGAAACCACCCCAACACTGTAGTTTTGCCAGGTTTTCCTGTGCACTGAGTCTGATTTGGGGGCTCTATGCCAGTAGCATTGGCAAAGGTTCGATAACCCAAACAATGCACCACGTCAAGGCACAAATATCAGCCAAGGTGATGTTTTGTTTGCCATTAAACTGTTGCTTTGAAGTAAATGGTTACCAAATCCTATAAACATTGGCACAGGGGAGACACTAGAGCTGAGGTGAACAACTCTGTGTTTTCAGGCACTGTTGCACTGGAGGAAATCAATGCATTTCTAGAAATGTAAATATTTTTGTCAGGCTAATGGGAGGCTGGGCTTATAAAACATAAAGTGTTTGAGGAGGTACTTGGTCAGCACTTCCTCCCCTCAGCTTTCAGGGAGCGTGCAGGGCAGACGGCACATGTCTGGATACACCAGGAATACGGTGGTGCTGGCGTGCTCCAGCGGCCTTTTTCTTCCCCTATCTTGTTACAAAACCCACAACGAAGGCTGTGCTAAAACCAAGGATGGAGAGTGGAGGCAAAAGGGAATGAACCTAAATGATTTCAGCCTATATCTGGAAAAGAGCAAAATAACAAATGGCAGGATTGCAGTTTCTCTGTAGTACAAAGAGCATGAAATGTAGGTCTTCTCTACTAACACTCTGCACTGCAGGCCAAAATTCATCCATGCCAGACTCCAGCACCTAAGCAAGATGTTCAAGTAGAGATCCCCATCATGCTGTGCTCCACTGACCATTGGATCAGCTCCCTGGTGCATCTCTACCAGCCCTGCCAGAAGGCAACACAGCCAGGCCAAGGGTGCAACTGGAAAATTCTCCTTCTCACCCTGACTGTGGGAGGGGACCATGACAAACCCATCCTTAAAATAAGCAGCCCTTGCACCTAACTGGGGAAAACAGGGTGAATCTGGGCAGCCAAGCCCAGCAAGTGGTCTGTTGGCATTATTCACGTCAGCACAGCCTTGGCATAAATGAAAGAGAGAAGTATTTATGGTGATAAAAGAATGACATTGATGTTGTTCCTCACTGTCCTTTCCCCAGTATAATTCTGAAGCTGTTTAAACTCCTAGTCACAGAATCACAGAATCACAGAATCACAGAGTGGGTATGGATGGAAGTGACCACAGTGGGTCATCTGGTTCAACCTCCCTGCTTAAGCAGGGTCATCAAGTTGTATTTTTTCCTGTTTACAGAAGTATTATGTAAGGAAGCCATTAGGGTGACTCAAAGTGGAAGCTTTAGAAAGACTGAAAGCAAGCTAAAAAATTCACATGTGGTTTCCTTCATCTTCTCAGGGCCATTCAATAGTTTCCAGAAAACAGATGGGTAGCCAAGGGCCTGATGTGACGTTCATAATGACTCAAATTGCTCTTTGTGTGTCTAGGAAAGACCAGTGGGGTCAAGGACCAGAAAGGGACAGGTCTGAAGCTTGCTGGGGCTGGTTTGAAGCAAGCAGGACCTATTCTGTCCTATCCAGGTCTCAACAGGTCTCAGCAGGACTTGCTCTGTCTCATCCAGCTTGCTTTCCAGAGTAGTGAGCACCTTTGTTCCTGTAGCTGCCTTGGTCGTGGGGAGATGTTGCATGGTGTTGCATTGCTTGGAGATGTTTCACAGTATTTTGTTGTTGGAAGGAGTTTCACGGTGTCACATCACTGGAAGATGCTGATGGTATTTCACTGTTGCCCCCCCCCAGGCAGGTGTGCTGGAATGTGGGATAACATGAGTTGCTGGCCTTCGTCTACTGTGGGACAGACTGTCAATGCTCATTGCCCCGAATTCTTCCAGATGCTGACTGGGAAAAAAGGTAACACTAAAATTATGTTTTTCCTGCCCAGGTGTTTTTTATTAAACTGTTATTTATGAAACACTTTATTTTTTATTTATTTACAAAGATGCCACTGTCAGGTCTGAACTTGAAGTGAAATTTTGTCCCTGCTTCTTTCAAAGAACAATGGTCAGTTAGCAGCTCAGTTTCCAACACTAAGTTAAATATGGAAAAGCCTGGAATTATAGTAGCAAGATGTTTTAAGTGTTTATTTTTCTTCACCAGGTGGAAAAAAGTACAGGAAGTAAATGTTATCCTGAAAAGCAGGGGTTTTTAGCATGGTTTCTCAAGGGAAAGGGTTTTCTCCACTTAGGTTCTGTGTTTATTTCTGCTTTCTGCTTTTAATAACTCTTGGAGCCAGTGGATGATCTCAGCTGAGCTTGATGGGACAAAACTTCACACAGCATTAAGTTCACACAAGTTTTGGCAAAACATCCAGACAGGTAGGCAGAAAAGATCCCTTTTTTGCCCTCATCAAGAGGAAATCTGCACTGGGAGTTTATCCTTTGGCTCTGACAGGCTCCACACAAGTGGCACAAACTCATGGAAACTCGGGTTTCATGGCTCACCAAAAAAACTCAAGTCAAACTGAGATGAGCTCAAGCAATGCTTGTCCTTTTCCTGGGACTTAAGCTAGAAATGAAATGAAATTTACTCCCTGTAGGCTACAGTAATCATGAGCTATTAAGTAAGCCTGCTTTCTGTTCATTTCTAGTTTTCAAGTAATACCTAAGAAATGTACCTGCATTTCTCTTTAGCGAGTTAATGATTCCAATCAGAAGAAAGTTTTGCATTCTTCAGTTATAGGGCATGGATTAATGAGGTCCAGTACTTACAGAAAAGCAGACAAATTCATTTTATGAGGGAGGAACAGGAGACAAAGTATTAGATTGTCTAATAAAGATTAGATAATTCAGAAGAAAAGCACTTAGTGATCTTTAAATAAAATCAGACGTGAGCCACTCAGATTAAAATAAATACCGCGCTACTTTCCGTACACACGAACAGTATCTGCCCATTGAGCCCTATAATTTGGTTTAAAGACAAAGAATAAACTACATAAAGGCACAGATCGCTGAAGAAATCATCCATCTGACATTCGCTCACAAATCTTTAGTGTAGGGATACCGGCCCTTAAACAAAATCCCTGCTGGTATGGCCACTAGGGGGAACTGCTCCCTGCTTCTGGCCTTCCTACCAGGGAGGAAAGCAGGAGTTTGTACATCCAAAGGTCATAATTACATCTCAAATGTTCACTGCGTTATCTTGGAGATAGTCTAACAGCTTACACTTTAGTTGCCCTCCTTAACGAGAAGCTGAGAGCTGAACCACTTCTGATAAACAACAATCAGAGTGACAGTGGTCAAAATAGAACCCCAAGATGTGGTCCAATGGCACTTGCATATTATTTCTGCCTCCGCATCTGGCATTTTGGGTCAAAGTCAGCAATAATTTATCCTCGTTCTCATAGCCACATTCTTCTTTGACTTTATAATGTGGTTGGCTTGTGACTCCTGCGTTTAATTACTGCTGTAGTCATTGCCCTGTTTGAAGCAATTTTGAAAAAGAAAAACAAAGATCTGCTTGCTTCAAAAGAAAAGCAAAAGTTTTCTCTCTTGACCACTTACAAAGCACATGGGCAGCCACAAATCCAAAGGCCCATAGGTTAAGCCACGTAGATGGCTCTGAGCTCTGCCCAAACCCTGCTCTCTGTGATGCTGAGTTTTGTTCTGACATCTAGACTAGCATTTGCAGCCCAAACTGTCTGGTCCCTTTCCACCTAACAGACCAAAGAATCAAAATTATCTGGAACCGATTAACACAACTGAAGTTCACATCCAGACCTGCACATTGTGTCTCAGACAAGAAAGGAAGGAAGGTGTGCAAATCGTGAGGATTCAGAGGCAGAGAAAGCCAAATCTGATGGCCCCAGTTCCTCAGCCATCTCTTTAGCCAGTTCCCCTTTGCCTAGGCAACTTCAAAAGCCTCACACGGTACCAGTAAACACCAAGCACTGATCCTTAAACAGCTGCAGACCCCAACTCTGCTCTGAGTGGGGCGCGCTGCAGTTTCCCCAGTGTGTGTGTCACCCATAAACAAGGAGCACTGCTGAAATTTTGCTCATGTCCACCCTTATAACATGTCTGGCATTATCTCCTGTGCTTTGCATATGATGAAATCGAACACCAACACAGAACTTCACGCCTTCTTCTCTGATCTGCTTGGACAGCCTCAGGCAAAAACCAGTACAGGTGTGTTTACAAGCACAATGCTCTGCTGTGTCTTAATAGTTGATGCTGAAGTGGAGAATCTGTCACCACACCACTCCCTTGTTGAGTGCCAAGGCAGGCTGGGGAGGACTGTTTGGGAGAGCTGTTTCTTTCCTATTGTTGCTGCATTGCAGCAGGCATAGAAAACCTGCCTTATAAAGCAAACCTGGCCCTTTCAAAGATGCTAAGCTGGAATGAGATGTTCAAAACAGCATCAGAACAATAGTCTGATACAGACACACCCAGAGCTCTTCCCACTCAGAGTTCTCAGCATGTTTGCTGTGCCCTGCAGGTTTACAGAGGTGAGTTCAAATCAAGTGCAGAGATGCTGTCAGGTCACCAGCATTAGCCCAGAGGTAGCAGGAGCCCCAACTCTGTCCTGACAATCCCAGCAGGGCTCCAAAGAGCATAAACCATTGCCAAACACTGTTGCATATACATCTCCCTCCGTTCCCTCAACACTGTGGGGATGTTTTGCAAGAGCTAGATGCCCTGGAGTCCTCATGGCTAAATGTGTGGACAAAACCCAAACTTTTATTGTGCCTTCTGGCAAGGCTTGTACTAAGAAGGGCTGCTGATTTCATATCCCTTCTCAGACCCTGCTAGCATTGCAATCACTGTAAAAAAGCCAGGATTTCATTCCATGCTTCTTAACAATGGCTCTTACCTGACAGATAGATGTGATTAGGACAGTGGGCAGTGGTTTCACTTCTTTGAAATAGTTTTTCTTCTCCTCAGCACATAACCTTCATGCCTGCTAGGGTAATTTTCTTCCAATGAGATTGTCAGGTGTGTAGGGCAGGACTTCCCACTTCCACTTTAGCACCAAATATTCACATGGATGAGTTTGAAACTATCCTATTCAATCATATTCAACTTGCTGGGGATCCATCTCACTCTGCTTTAGGAGACTAAAAGTCAGCAGAAGCAGGTCAGACAAACTGCCCTCTGCAGATATCCGTCCAAAAAATGAGTTTGGATTCTGCAAATGCCAATTTTTCTCCAAAGACAGACATGAGGAACACAGTGGGACTCAAGCATTCAGCTTTCAGAAGTTGAACTTAAATGAGGGCAATCTTCTTTAATTTCCAAGTAAGCAAGGAAATTAACAGTCTAAAATAATATCCAGTCTTGGCTATGTGGAAAAGCCTTTTAGTTTTCATTTAAATCTCACAAAAAAATCTGTGACCATCTACAGTTTCTTTGTCCCTTTGGAGCATGACAAACCACAGTAAGGAGGTGGGACCATTCAGCAAAGTATCAGGTTTACATGGAGTATGAATCTGTGATTGAACAAGTCATGTGTTTGCTGATCTTGGAATAGTGGCCAAGAAACACTAGATGTACTGAGCAGTATTATTTATGTTGCAATTAATAAAAACACATCCATCACAGTCATCCTTCAGTGGGCAAACAATATTATGACCCACACAAGTACACTGGGCAAGTATCAACAGAATTAGCTCAGCTGCATTTCACCTCCAGCTATGCAGAGTGCACTGCCTGGGGGCACATGTTCTCCTGGCTCCTGCAGAAACCCTACATAGTGGTGACTGACCCCTGAGGAGAACAATGATACAATTGGAAATGGCCATACTTTGTTCTGTCTTTTTTTTAATTGTTACCACACAGGTTTTGTCTACAGAAATTGTACAAGTGAGGGCTGGTCAGACCCGTATCCGAGACCTGATATTGCTTGTGGCTACAATGTCAATGACACGACCAACGAGGCAAGAGTGAGTCTGAGTGCCCATGACCACAGATCTGCTGCTTTGGGGCCCTGGGGGAGGAACATGTTAAGGAGAGACTGAATGATGTTGTGATCTAACTCAGGTGGGGTTATTGTTATTGGTGGTTTTCAGCATGAATGCTTCCTGCAAATGATCAGAATAGGTTGCTTAGGGTAAAATTTCAGTAGCTGATTTTACAAGAAAATTTAGTCATTAAATAGGAGGAGATACCTTTCTCTTGGCATGGGCTAATCTCTACCACACAGACAAAGGTAAACATGTGATTATGTGTTTCCCTGCAGCGTTCCTATTTCATGACCTTGAAGACCATGTACACCGTCGGATACTGCACCTCCCTGGTGACGCTGATGATAGCCTTAGCGGTCCTGGCCTCTTTCAGGTGAGGAGGAACATCTCTGGTTTGTGTTTGGCCAGGACTTCTGGTCATCTCAGCTGACGCAAATCCTTCAATTGGCTTTCAGGGCAAGTTAAAAACTGAAGTATTCCTGAAAACCTTCACAGAAATCAGTGAGAAAATTTATTTCTGAGTTTTGACTCCCAAAAAATGTCAGACCTGCTCATTACATTGTGCTCTCCAGTTCTTTGAAAATGTAGCTGGATGAATGTTGCAGGTGGCATTTGCACCAGCTCCCTGCTAAGGTCTTCCCATGACTTCAGCATCCCTTGGGCAGAGTGTCTTTCCCCCTGCTGCTCTTTTCTCCACTTCAGACTGTGGCTAAAACTTTGCTCTAAGTGTCACTGCATTGAATTCTGGCAAGGTGTTTCAGGTTTCTATCAGCAATCTGACAGTCAGCTTACCTTCACGCACCCCTGTAACCTGGAATTTGTACTGTGCTGCTTATTGAGTGAAATTAATTTCCTTTACAGTAAACGTCAGGGCAGCATGCCTGGGTAGAAGGAAACCCAAATACTTTGAAAATTTATATTCAGGCTGCACGGACTCCAGGCACAGATTATGTGGTGATTTAGTACAAAAAACATTGCAGGCACAAGTGAACTGTGCTGGCAGAATAAATAAATTCACCCAGGTGTGAATAAACACCTTGGGTTCATGTTGCTCCAGAAAGAGGGAGGGAGGCTAGAACAAGCATATTGGTATGAAATCACAATCTTTCTGGCAAGGTACAGCTTGTTTTAGTACTTGAGTGGAGCAGATGTGACTACAGCTTTTTAAGGTCTTCTCTAGGATATTCCTCTTGGGAGATGCATTAGCCTTTCTTTCTTTCACAGACAGAACAACATTGGTCTTCATTTGTCAGTTTAGTAATAGTGAGGTTTGAAACCTGCTGTTTACAGCCACAGGCTCCCCACACTGGCAAGGAATGTCAGTTCACAGGATCTCTCTTTTTTTCACAGAAGACTTCGCTGCACAAGGAACTACATCCACATGCATCTCTTCACATCGTTCATTTTGCGAGCCTCATCCAACTTCATCAAGGATGCTGTTTTGTTTTCCTCTGAAGACATAAATTACTGTGGGGCACACACGGTAATCCTCTGCCTTCCAGTTTGCTCCACCCCTCAGTCTCCCAGCAGGATCCTAGCAGGATGTAGTGAACAGGGAAGGAAACCTCCATCCCAGCTTTACATTCATCATGAGGGGTTATGGGAGAAGTATGCTCTGCCCCTTCTCTGAGAACACATTAAATATTGCTGACTTACACTTCAGTGTGAGACCTGATAGGGGTTTGCACTCAGAGTCTGGGAAAGGAACCTTCCAAATTTTGAAATGCTTTTGCCTTTTTCTTTTTACCGGCAGCAAAATATTTTGAAAATTTGGGTGTGCAGAGGGGTGAGCAACCCTGGAGATGATGGTCAATGCATTAAACTAAAAGATAAGAATTAGGAAGAGAAACAAATATAAGCTTGTTTTGTTTTAACCCACCAGTTTTGCTGGATTTTTTTTGCTGAAAAAGAACATTTTGAGCACATTTTAATTTGTCTTTAGCAACTGTTTTTCTTGGGGAAAAAAAGATTGATAGATACATTTACATGCTCTCTAAGGTGATATTAGTGTTACTGATACTAAGAAGGCAGTAATAGTGAAACTCCTCTGAAACAGTAATCTGAATCCATGTGCCTATGACACATTCAGTTCTTCTAGTGAGGCAGTTGATTAATGCACTTAGCAGTTCCAGCCCTGCTTTCTTGTCATGTGAATGTTTGTCTCGAGGACACCCATTTAGTTCCCTAATTGCTATAAAAACTCTATTTGCCAAGATTAATTTACAGCTTGCTCTCTCTGTTAGAAGGTAGATACAAACCCAGGCAAAAGCTAATTATCATCTCTTTCCTCAGGCTGGCTGCAAGCTCACCATGGTCTTCTTTCAGTATTGCATCATGTCTAACTACAGCTGGCTCCTCGTGGAGGGACTGTACCTCCACACTCTCCTGGTTATTTCTTTCTTCTCGGAAAGGAAGTTCCTCTGGTGGTTCATTGTCCTCGGATGGGGTACTGGTTCTCCCTTCAGTAAGAATAACTGGGTTTGTTTTGCCTTTGGGATGGACTCCTGAAGCAGTAACTAGCTTTTTCAACTGCAGGTGCCCCAACCGTGTTCGTGGCTGCATGGGCGACTGCCAGGCAGCTCCATGAAAATATTGGGTAAGTTTTATGGAGGGGAGGAAGCTGGCAAACCAAGGAGAGCATGCAGCCTCTGTGCAGGCTGCTTCATGGGATCCTGCTCATTTCTAACTGCTGACAGCCAAGTAAATCAAACACCATCCTGCTCTGGTGGGAGCCTGGATCCTAGTGTGGGTGGGAGTAGCTGAGCAACCTGAGGAAATACATCAAATTCCATTTCAACATTTTTCAAGGGTAGAAGGTAGCTTTCAAGTATGAATTCAGCCCATGATGTTTTCAGTATCTGTATTTGACTTTCTGAGTGGTGAAACTTTGTTCCTTTCTCTTTCTCCCTTCCAAAATTCTGAACAGTGTTTGTACTTTATAAGACGGTCAAACTGCTGTCCAGTGCAGATGGACAGTTTTCTGTAAGATATGTTGTACCACTAAGTGAGAACAGGAAATAAGTTTTGGAGAGAAGGGAATAGGGGCCTATCTGAGGTGCAAAACAGACTAAACCTCTTTGAAAAGACACCAGTGTTTTGATAACTGACTGCACCTTCTCTTCTATTTTTACAGGTGTTGGGACATTAACACTAATGCCAATACCTGGTGGATCATTAGAGGCCCCATAGTTTTGTCTATTTTTGTAAGTCTTTTCTGGGACAAGCAGATTCAAACTGTATTTTCAAATACTGTAAAGTCAGAGATCATCTACTCAACATGCTTTAGAAGTGTGTTAATGAACCGATCTTAGACATGTGTCTGAACTGGTGTGACACATAAATTACTGCTTAAGCAGCTTCTGCTCAGCAGGACTTAGTCACTAATGCCCCAAAGCTAAGTTCACAAGGAAAGCTAGAGTGTCCTCCCAAGAAGCAAGAGCCTGAAGAAGATCAGGTTTCCACATCCTGTTGATTGCATATGAACTTGGCTGGCTTGTGGAAGCTTGTTTTGGACTGTTTCAAGGAAGGCTCCAGAGGAGGAATGAGTGGCTGTACATTTCTGTACAATTGCCTTTATGTGTCCTGGTCAATGTCCCTCTCAGCAAAAACAAAACCAACTTGCCTTACATGACCACTGTCTTTTGTTTTAAGCAATGAAAACAACTCACAGACTGCACACTCCACATATCAGTGGACAGCAATTATACTATAATGGCATTGCTCAGTGAATTAAGGCACAGGCATTGAAAATCAGTGTGAACCTGCCCAGTAGTGATGGCAAGACCAGTTTGGTACACATAATACTCAGCGGCTGTGGTTGAATATTTGCTGGTGCTCACCTTCAGAGACTTAGGTACTAAGGGGCTGGAGCTGCTGTTCTGCCCAGTGGAGATGCTCTGGGTCAGACCACGCTGCAGTGACCTGTCTGAAGCCCTAGTCCAGAAACATGTGAACTGCTGGTTGCTCTTAAAGTGACCTGCTGACAGTCCGAGCGAGAACCCAAGAGCAGGTTGAGGTTTTTGCATTGCCAGTAAGAACCATTATGTTTGCAAAACACAAACTGAAACACTTGTACACCCTCAGAAACCCAGGTAGCAGAGATGGTGGGTAAAGTTCTGCTCTGGTTTACCAGTGAGAAATCCTGCAACTCCACAAGACCGCACAAGTGATTTCGGATCAACTTAAGGAGGTCATGGCATTTATTTTTCCTAATGAAACAACCCTCACCCTAGGAGCCACTCGCCAATATTTAAATGTCAACAAGACCCAGGCATTCTGCAAGACAAAAAGCACAATCTTAGTTTATCTTTTGGCGGCCACCACCTGCTATTGCCTTCCCACTTCCCTCAGAATGCTGATCATGTCTAGTTTAGCCATAGAAGGCTGGAGCCGCCTACATGACTGCCTCTTTACCAAAAAGAGGCTTTACTCAAGCCCATAACCAAACAAACAGCCAGTTCTTAAGAACACAGATCTAATCTCTGTATTCCTCACAGCCTTCAGCAGTTCAAAGGGCAGAAAAACAGCACCGATAAACACCTTTGTGCTCTCAGACTCATGCTCATTCCTGTGCTGCCCGCGGGCAATTCCTCCCGGCAGGAATCCCGCCTCTCTCCCTTCCCCTGTGGTTTTCATCAACGAAAAGTCCTGCTCAGCCTACATGGCTCATGCCTGGCCTAATGGGTTAAAAACCCCAGAATCCCCGGACCTAAACCTCCTTTTCCTCCCCAAACCCCTGAAACACTTCGGTCTTTCCTTCATGCTCCCAACCCCTACCTCCTCCCAGCTCTACTGCTTTCCTCATCCTTTCCCAGCTTCCCCAAACTTCCAGCCTTCTCTAGACACCCATGTAGCCACACTTGCTCCCTTTCCAGGGACTTCCTGGGTCTGTCCCATCTCCAGTGGACCTGCTTCTTTTAGAGAAACCCGATAGCCCAGAGCCCTGCTCCAATGTCCACAGAGGAATGCACTTCTGGGATGGTGTTTCCAGGCACAGGGAAGGGTTAAGGGCCTGACATGGTGCAGGGTGTTGCAAAAGGGGTGCAGGTCTGCGGGCTGTGCAAGATTAACCCGAGGCTGTGCCTTCCCTGCAACTCCCACTCTTTGCCTGAGGGTCAAACGAGAAGAAACAGCTATTGCCTCATCTTCACCCAAACTGAGCAGCAGAGCAGCATTTCTATCTGATATCCACCCTTGGAGAGGGGGAAAATGCAAAAGGAAGAACTCCAGTGTCAACTCTCTCCTCTCCCCACTTTTAACTACTTTGCCTCCATGATCCACTTGCAGTCCCAGTTAGCAAGTGATAGCTCCAGTGCTGCCCCTTTGCTAGCAATCAAAGTGGGTTGTGTCTGAACTCCACAGCCAGAAGGGATCCTACCAATGCACCCGGCCTCCCTTCCTGCTGGTGATTTACCTGGATAATAAGCCCTGATCATGCCCAGAACTAAAGCTACAGCAAATGGGCAGGGAAAGCAGCTAGCACCCAAGCCCAGGGTGGCCAGGCGGGCTGGAGAGGCAGGGACAGAGACTGGGATGTGGACATGGACACTATTTCTGCCTGCTTTGCCCAAACACCCCAAACTGGCTGTGCTGATAGCTGGCAGTTACATAAGTGGATACTGCTTGTGTTGTGTTTGTTTTTGCATTCTTATCTTTTTTATTTTCTTTTCAGATTAATTTCATTCTCTTTGTCAACATTTTAAGAATCTTGATGAGGAAGCTCAGCTCACCTGAAAGACGGAGCAGTGATTTCAACCAATACAAGTATGTCCCCTACATGCCATGTAAGTCCACCTGAGCACTTCTTGCTCCTTCTACACCAGCTTTCCCCTCTGTTTTCATTCTCAGGAGACTTGCAAAGTCAACGCTCCTCCTCATCCCTCTCTTTGGGGTCCACTACATCATCTTTGCTTTCTTCCCTGAAGATGCAAGCAGCGGCGCAATGGAAATTCAGTTGTTTTTTGAATTGGCTCTTGGATCATTCCAGGTAATATCTGACAAGCTATTATTTCTTTAAAGTAAGAGCCAGAACATCTAACTCCACAACAGAGCAGAGTTCCAGTGGCAAAGCCAAGCTGTCTGATTTCCCTTGAGATGCCTCATCCCCATTCAAAAGATGGAACTGCAGTTCTGTGACCACATTTTTTTTATCTTTTAGGGCTTTGTTGTGGCTGTACTTTATTGTTTTCTTAACGGTGAGGTGAGTTTTGTGTGTATAACATTCTTTTTTATTGCTGAAGCATGTCTCATTAATCAGGGGGATACATTCCCCAAAGAATGACATGTTTTATCTGAGGGTTTTCTTCCCAGCTACCTAATATCACTCATGAAATACCTCCTGGTAGCCTAAGTAATTGTATGCCAGATGCAAACTTCATCTCTCAACTATTGCAACCCTTTCATGAATCAGATAGCATTTTTACTGTCTGGGAATGGAGGGTAGGAGCACCATCCTGCACACAGTCACACTGACAACTGGTTCTGATGTATGGTGCTATTACCTGTCATCCCATGGCTGTTTCTTTGCTTGATCCTTGGGAGGGAATTTATCAAGAGCTATATCCAGTTCAAATTTATCAGTATTCTCATAAGCTAAAGCTTTTGGTAGAGGGACCATTTCCTTTGTAGTTTCATGATAACTCCCAGGCTTCTTGCACTCTGAAATGCTAAACCATTGCCTAAGAAGAAAAAGTCACTTTGAAATGAAAGAGGGATTTGAAATACTCTGACTGATCCTTTAACAGGGCTCAGAAAAGGTTGTTTTGAAAATAAAATCTGCCTTTTTTTTTTTTATTATTTTACCTCAGAGTGCCAAAATGTCCTGTTTTTATAAGTTAAAATAAAATTCTGGAAAAATCTAAACCAAACACTTACTAAGGCCAGCTAGGTTCTGTGGACTGTTTCACCTGCAATTAAATAGAAAACTGTGTGGCTGCAGCAACAGTATCACTGGAAGTGTCAAGAAACAGGCCCTACCCTAACCCCTTAAACTGAGGGACAAATAAATAAACCTAAGCTTTGGCACAGGCAGCCCGCTCTCCTTTTCTTGTTACACTGCTCTCCGCAGTGCAGGCCTCCAAGATAAACCAGCTGAACTAAGTATTTTGTGACCTTTCTACCTAGGTTCAGCTGGAAGTTCAGAGAAAATGGAGGCAGTGGCATCTAAGCAAACACTTCCGTCAGCATCTCAGCACCTCAGCGAGTAACGGAGGAAGCGGCTTGACTCAAGAGATGCACATGGTGAGGTCGAGCCCACCAGAGCACAGGAGAGAAACCCTCCAAAGATCAAGCATGCTTTAACACCATATGCCTGGAGGACACCTCCATGCTCAGATACACATGGCTAAGTCCCATGGGCTGAGCTGGGAGTCTTGTGTACGTATCCAAAAGCGGGACTTGGCTGAAGGTCAACAGTTCTCGAAGCACATCTGTTCATGTATATCCTGTGTAGCACCACAGTTATTTTGCAAAGCAAAATGGGCCAAAACTCTTCCTTGAGTTTCTGGCCACAGTAATTTGTGTTTCTTTCCACATCAGTATTTTTCAGCTGCTATTTCCACCTTAAATGTGACTTTTCATTTTCCATGTGGCTCTCCAACAGCTTCCAGGCTAATCCAGGCTGGTGAGTTTTAGTTGTTCTCCATTTTTTCTGCCATGGAAGCTGGGAGGACATTCAATTTTAAATGACGAAGGTTACTTGTCGTCCTTAAACACAGCCCGTGGGTTTGAAATGCAAAATTAACACATACCTAAAATTTATCAAGGTTCAAAGCTTTCTTCCTTTGCCTCTTTTAACAGTGGAGACCTTGGAAACAACAGTGGTCCAATTTGGATATTTTTATCATTTTGAAATGGTAAAAAAGCTGTTATTGCATATTCCAAGAGTGGCCTAAAAAACTTCAGAAAGATAGCTACTTCCTATTGTGTTTGTACCTCTGAGACTGGTCCATTTTGTCTTTGAAGGGAAGAAATGAAAGTACTTGAGATGTTTAAAACTCAATTGAACTGGACAGTAGAACCTGTCTGGTGAAAAAAAATATCATATTGGCTACCAAAAATCTCTTTAGAGTCTACAATCACCCAGTGTGCTGAAATCTGCAAGACTGTGCACTGTAATATGCTGTCACAAGGTATTAGAGCTATTACAGTTTTATGTTCTAAAGGACATAAATAAGAAATTTCCTGGTTTAAATGGGAAAAGGATAAAATAGTTGTCCGACAAATGCAACCAAGTCTCCTACTTGATTTTGTATCTGCACTTCCTTAGTTGGGGCGATTCTTGGCTGGGTTTCTTCAAGGGCAAAGATGATTGAATGGAAAGCAAAGGTGTTTATCACTTCTCCCTCCTCCCGATCACCTTAAGACATTGACAAAACATTCATGGTATGTCCAATGCTGCCTGAGCAGCATTTCCCAACCCCCTCTGCCAAAACTGCCCTAACGAGCTTTTAATCACACCAAATGCCTACACGGTAGGCTTCTGCCATTTTATCAGAAGGCAAACAAGCAGAGAAGTTCAAAGGATGCATTCAAGGTTAAATTACCTGTATACAAGCAGGTTTTTGAGTGCTATTAGCACTGTTTGAAACTCTGACATTATTCAGGAAATTTTTTTTTTGAAATAGCAAGCTTTCAAGTCGACTTTGTCCTTTAAAACTCAGCCAAAACAAGTGGAAGGAAGAGCAGAAGCAGGATCAGTCCTGTGACCAAGGGAGAAGTAAAAGCCCCCCCATGAATGTTTAAGTAAAAGATCTCATTTTTGCTGACTCACCAAGCCAAGCAGAGCCTCCAACCTTCTCGGGGGTTCACTCTGTCCCAGCACATTTAGCAAGTCAGATGCTTCTGAAAACATATAACCTTAATTTTCTCTCTGGCCTACGAATGCGACCAAGAAGAATGAAACAACTTGTATGTTCCCTGTCTGAGAATTAAACATTCATCAATCAAGCCAAAGCAGCTGTTTGTTTTAAATGCAAGTGCCTCCTTCCGGCATAAATGAAGAAATACAGATTCAGAGATTCAATAACATGTAATTAATTAGATCTGATGCAATTATTGGCCCTCCCATAAGCCAGTGTAAGAGCTCAGCCCTGCAATGTGTAGTTAGGACCAGCACAAGTTTGGGGGGAGCCCAGCCTGAGCTTGATACATATTTGTACAGGACCCTGGTAAAACAGGAACAAACCACATGTCCCAAAATCAAATGCTGGTTTTTTGCATTTAAGAAAAAAAGTTCTAGCATAATCTATTGTTTTACATGGCCATTTTGGTTTTATTTGTCTTGCCTGAAATAACAAAAAAAAGAGGAATTATTCCCAGATTCTGTATTACACGTTTGCTTCAGGCATTGAGCACAGGCCTGGTTTGTGTGAAGATCTGAGCTTCCACAAAAACTCTTGGATGTCAGCTGGCATTCAGAGTCCTCAGCTCTATGGGAAGAGCATGTCCACTCGGGAAGGAGCCAGAAGCAGACAGCATTAGGAGTTATGATGCTGTGACCTTGTCCTGGTTCCACCTGGGCGTTGGAAGCTGCTGCCAAATACCACCACAGTGGACTGGGTTCTCACCTCCCCCATCTCCTGCAGGCAGTGCAAAAGCTCCCTGCCCTGCTGAGCATCTTGCTTATTTAACTATGCTGAAGGATACCAGAGAAAAGAACTAAGTAGGTCTGGGAACACTGACATGTTTATAAGCAGATGAAAAGGAACAGGAAAATAAATCTCAGCGAGCAGTGCAAAAAGCAGGAGGTAAAGGCACACAGGCTGAACACAAACAACATATTCAGAGTTCACCAGCTGCTCTTTCATTCATTACACTTGCTCTTGAGTATTCAATGTAAAGCAGGTGGGTTTTAGCAGTAAATAGAGCCTGAGTACCACCTTTTACTCGAGTCGTTGTCATTGTTCAGGGACAGCGGTGACAGTCTCTGGCTATCTTTTCCAGGTCTCCTGAGGAGCCAGTTGCCCCTCTGCAAGCCAGCAGGGCAGGCAGCAACTCCAGCAGCCTGAGCATCAGCAGTCTAAGAGCTAATGAATTTAAGAAGAAGTGATTAATGTATTTTCTCTCCAAACACAGCAACAAGGAAATTCCCAGCAAAACTATCAGAAGCAAAAAACAGTAGTTGTGCCGTGAATAATTACATTGTGCAATGCTTCAGTACAGGGGAGCTGAAATGGACTGTTTCAGATGGGGTGGATGCAAGTGAAGCTGAGGCCCCAGGAATTCAGGCAACACCCCTTCCAGGACACTGCCTGGGGCAGGCCTTGTTTTCACTCAGAAATGAGGCCCTTCTTGCATCTGCAAGCTGACCTGGAAGGCTGAGAAGGGCCATTATCTGCTTACAATAGGCTTCAGCAGAGGGAAAGAGAAGGCAGCTGAGGACAGTAATCTTCCTGTGATCACGTTCCCTTGACTTGCAAAAGCAAGCAAGGCTCAACCCCATTCCAGGTGTCCCTCCAAGCACAGCTGAAGAAGGTACTGTAGACTTAAAATCAAAATAACATGCTCTAGGGAACCTTGCTTGAGCACAGAGACTGGACTAGATGACCTCCAAGTGGTCCCTTCCAACCTTTACCATTCTGTGATTCTATGAAAATACAGTGCAGGCAGGACACTTCCCGAGCTAGCACACCCTGTACTGTTATTTCCTTTTTCTTATCCACAAGCTTGTGCACAAGGTTCCAAATAAAGTTAGTAACTAAGCCTAAACGACTCATTAACAAGAAGTGATGTTTATTACTTGCTTTTAAGAGATGTTAAACTGTCTGAGACAGGCCAATGACCTCTTCTGTTGGAAAGAGAACACCAGGTGCTAATTAACTTGAGATTATATAAACTAATTCAGTGGCATAGCTGGGAATCTGTTTTCCTGACGTTTAACTAAACCTGTCAGGACAATGAGCTCAGAGAAAAATGCCTAAATATATTTGTACTCAGATACCACTTCTGCAGGCCAAATAATCGGAGCTGGGGAAAAGAGCAAAGATGCTTCAGACACGGGGTGCAGTGTGGGAAAAGGAAGGTGAAGGACACAGGAAAGAGCTCTTTAGCTGGTAAACAGAGCACATGCAACAGCAGGAAATCATTAAGAGCCTAGAAGGTTATCTCCAGTTCCCACGAAGCTGCACAGCTGACTGCTCCTCTTGTTTTGCAAGACACGAAAGCAATGCTGGCTGCTTGTGTTGGTGTGGACACACTGGAGGGAAAAGGAGAGGGGAGCGTGCAGTGGCCTCAGTTCCCTTGGTCAGAGCTTGGCAAAGTGCCAGGCAGTCATTTCTTCATCAGTCTAGCTGCATACACAAACACAGAACGGTGCCTGGGAGATTATGTAAAACCCCAATCATCTCCTTAAATCTGCACCCCGATATCTAAACATAAAAAGAGAGAATTACAGTTCTTATTTCAAATAAATTTATTTAAGAAACTTTAGGAATATTTCTTGGAACTTCCACAGCCTTCAGAAAATGAACAGTGACATGCTGCTGCACAGGTTGCTGTATATAAGGATGTCTCCAAGACAATCAACCCTGTTTTGTAATATTTAGCTGTCAAAATGCTTCTTCTCCCAGCATAATTAAGTCAGTAGTACTGCAGTACTACACAAAACCAGTTGGAAAAAAAGCATACAAAAGGTCTCTTCTTCAGCTAGTAGAGAGCATCCTACAATCATTCACAATTGCACCACATCTAGGATGAACTCAATGGCCAATTGTCCACTGCCTCCCTCCAACCCAAACGGGAGGCACCAGCCTGGAACTCAGTCTGGCTATGGCTGCCTTCCAGGGAAAGGGATGGGGGCACAGCCTCCCACTAGCACAAAGGAGTGTACATGCAGAGCTGATTTCCAGTTTTGTATGTCACCAAAGTGGCACTTTTAAGTTACATCCATGTTTCTAGACAAGCCATGGACACCCTTAACCTCATGCAGGGGAACTGTCCTGCCTGGCATGAGGGCCCATAGGCAACACAACTGAATCACTGGTTAGTTAAGGTACTCTTAACATCTGCTAACACCCAAGTGCCAACACCTTGGAACCGGACCCTGCAGGATCTCTCTGGCCTAAATGGCTCTGCTAAAGCCAACAGCACTAGTTTATGCAAGCATCTGCATGTTCAGCCCACCAGCATGTCTTCAACAGTGCAGTTCAGCAAATCAAATGCAACTTCAAAAACACAGTCACAGTGCAATTTTCCAGAGGCAGGTTAAAGGCACAGAGGGTCAAGAAACCCCAACAAAGCCCCAAACATTACAAGAGCTTCAGGAGCTCTCTGCGTAATTCCTGACAGAAAGGCAAGTAGATTCACATACAGAAGTACAACTGGCACTGTCCAGAGCAAGCCAGGTCTGAAACTGCATTACAAAACAGGTTTAGGAGTGTTGTCTTAAGTTACAGAAATCCAAGAAGGAATGGATGCTGTCCTCATGAAGGCAAGAGAGTCCACAGGAGCACATTCATCAAGTGTGGTACATTCAGCTCAGGCGCAGCTTAAGACTCTGAGCTTTCAAAGACAAAGCTGTTTACTCATGGCTCACCTACACAGCCTTCTTGGCCTCTATGCTACGATGCTTTTGTTTCAGGTAAAAAACTGTGTCAAACTCGTTGCACAGGAAATTAAAGCCTTGCTCAATAGCTATCACACAAGCTATAGGGATGAACACGTAGAAACATTTGTTCTAAAACAAAAATACAAGCAGCTTTGCCAGTGGATACAAGATAAACAGTAAACCAGAAACCCTGAAATACTCTGAAGACCCTTATATCCGTGGGCATCCAAATGCTGTATGGTGGACAGGAAGGACATGTGGGGCAACCAAACTCTGAGGTCTTCTCTCCTATTACATAAGGCACCATGGGCAACTTCAAAGCTGTAGCAATTTTAGAGATCTTGACTCAGACATTGGCAGGAGGAAGACCAGCCTTAATATGATTTTGGCCAGGTCTCTCTGTATTTCCACCAGCTGTGACAGATTAGAGCTGCACCCATCCGCCCCTCCTTAGGCAATCATGGGCTCCTTCTCCTCCCAGGCTGTTAGTCAGGGGAAGAAAAGGACTTGGTCTGGTCAGGAAGATTTAGAGCTTTCTCCTCCCATAAGAAATGCTACTCTCAGCTACAGGATAAGCAGATTTCCCACTGCCCCAGGGGACACCCCGATAACCAAAACACGCCCCAGAAAGTACAGTGGTCTCAGCATGGTCTGCCCAGCCACACCACCACAGGAAGCCCCTGCAGAACTTGTTCCTCTTGCCCCAAAGAAATAAAAAAAAGAAATCAAGAGCACTGCCCTGTTACCATGAACTTTGCAAGGGCTGTGAGGGAGCCAGTTTGGGTGACCAACTGGCACGTGTCCTTTAGGGTGTGGCAGAAGAGTGATGACAGTGGGGAGAGGCCACAAGCACAGGAACATGCACTGCTGCCTGAGGAAAGCATCACAACCCTTCCCTGTACCCCTGCACCCAGTGCCTTCCCCTAACCCCAAGTTAGCACCTCTGTTTGAAGTGTCCCCCAAAAACTGACTGAGAAAGGGACAGATTCAAGGAACACGCCAACAAAAACCAAAACATATGACTATATCAAGGTCTGTGTGCCTCCTCTTTTGAAAGAAAAATGGAGGAGCTAGACCCAGTGAAGATTTTCAATACTTTATGCCAGTGATCACGGCCAGGCATAAATCCTCTGTCCCAGATGGCAGAAGAAACCCATGAAACACACCACAGTTGTGTCACACTGTTCACAGGCTTCAGAATATGAAGAAAAGCACAGCAACGCCAAACCCAGAGCAGTACGGGTGTTGTGTAAGCCTCAGAACAGCACACATGTGATAGATCAGAGTCTTCCACATCTCTGCATGTTTAACAGGATGCCCTTGTCTTTAATCCACTTCTCCAGAAAACCACATTACAATGGCAGCCAGTCGCAGTCTCTGCTTTGCTGGTGTTGCGCAGCGGATGGGTAGGTCTTCTACAGGTGCCAAGACTGACTCATATTTTCCCTCCTTGTACACAAATTAAGACAGGGTATCCTTTTCAAACTTCATTAGACTCTCTTTTTTACAGTCTAATTGGCAAAGCTGCTTACACAAAGGCAGAGATACCTCCTTCGCACCTAGATTTTGCCTACCCCGTTCCTGAGGTGTGTGAGGCTGTTGATGTGAAGTCCGCTGATCCCATTGAGGAAGAAGAGGAAGGCAGCAATGAACTCGCACCAGTATGTCAGCGTGAAGCCCGTGAAAGTGAGGCGATCCTTCATGAGGATGGAGAAGCTCAGAACACCAGTGGCCGAAAGCATAAAAGAGACAAGGATGAAAACTGAGCCCATTGCCCACTTCCGCCTCGCATTGGCATCATCACAGACTTGGGACACCATCAGCAGCTCTAGGCCAAATATGGCAACCACAACAGCAAAGGACACCATGCTTCTTATGGGAATCACCCCCACACTCAGCCCCTCCACCTGGGCCAGGCTGAGGTCAGTGACACACTTCAGGACACTGTCATTGCCAATGGTGCAGAAGTGCCACAGTCCAAAGAGCTGCCCCCTTGCAAAGAGCCAGCGGCCATCACAGATAGAGATGGATGACAAGACCACTGCTATTGCCACACACAGGATGATCAGGCTCCTGATGAGCGTCTCAAAGAAGGATTTCTGTGGTCTTCGGTGCGCCAGCAGCTGCTGCGCCTGAAAGGAGAGTGGGGGGAAGAAACAAAACAGAGTTAACAGTGCTACTTCAGGGTGAAACAAAAGCAGAGGGAAAAAGCTGCGGGATTCAGTATTTGAAAATATTTACTTGTGCACATCAAACCTCTTCTCACAAGGGAAAGCAACGCAGTTACAGGCTGTACCCAGCAGAAAGGAAGGGTGGGTGAAGCTCTCCTGGTTGCTTGGCTTCACGAACAATGCTCCCACGTCAAGGCCCGGGACCAGGATCACAAAGGCTCTGGGCTGAGCAAGATCCCTGCCCCGCGGTCCCACGGCACAGCCTCCTGCTCTGGCAGGGCTGGAGGAAATCACTGGCTCCTAAGAGGATGGAGGCCGGTGGCTGGGGCGGGGAAGGCAGCAGCAGCGGGACGGAGGTGCTCTCAGTTCTGAGCACTGTCCTCCTGGGCTGCAGCGAGCGAGTCTCTTCTCACCCGGGGGGAGAAAGGCTCAGCTGCCCCAGGGCTTGCGAGGGTCTCCGGCTGCAGCCCCCGCGGAGCCGCATGTGCAACGTACGCCCCCTCCTCACCGAAACCCTCCAACGGGGGCCCGAGATTTAATGCAAAGTCAAGCCAAGCGCCCGAAGCCCCTTCCATCCCCGCACGGCGGGCGGCGGGGCTCGCAGAGCCACGTGCGGCGGGGAGGGGAGGGGAGAGCCGCGGACCCGGGAAGGAGGGATGTGGGGGGATCCGGCCGGCTGCATCGCCGCTGCTCCGGGAGGGGCCGTAGCGACCCCGGCCGCGCAGGGACGAGCTGGAGCCCCGCCATCCCCGCGGCGGGGCGATGCGCAGCCCCGGCGGCGGGCAGACAGACGTACCTGCGCCCCGATGGCCGTCATGCTGCCGGCGGCGCCGAGAGACGTGGGCGGGCTCCGGCCGCCGCTCTTTATCTCCCCGGAGGGCGGAGGGCAGCCCCCCCGCCCGCCACGCCCGCGGGCGCCCTCCGGCCCCCCCGCGGCTGAGTCAGCAGCGCGGCCCCGACGGGCGGAGCCGGACCGGGCCGAGCCGAACCGAGCTTAGCTAAACTAAGCTAAACTGCTCCCTCTGCTCCCCAGCACGGTGCGGGGAGGCAGCGTTGCCCCGACCCGGGGCACACGCTCGCCCAAGCCCGCTCCGGAACGCGGCCGCCGGGCAGAAGGTGTCCCGGGCGGTGGCGGCGATGCCTCCTGCAGCCTCACCCCTCCCGCGTCCCCTTGTGTCCCCAGCTGCCGGAGGGCTCGAGGTGTGCTGCCCCGGTGCCAGGCGTTCGCCCCAGCCCTGCCCGCCCGCCCGGGACACCGCGGGAGCCCCCCGGGAGCTGCTCCGGGCTGCGGTGCTGGGCACTGCGGTGACACCCGGCCACCGAGACGCCTGTGGGTAGAGGAACGCCCCGTCCTGCCCTCCCCGCGGTATCTGCGCCCGTGTTTGTGTTCCCGAAGTCGTTCGGCACCGGCTCCCGGTGCGGCGACGGGCTCGCACCTTGGGTTGTGTGTGCACTCTTATCTCTGACCAGCCTGCTCAACCTTACCTATCTCTACCTGTGCTGTCAGCAAAAACGTCTCTGCTCATAAAGTTTTATGCCCTTGCTCTTCTTCTCACTCATGTTTTGCCATCCTCTAATGAATTACTAATTGCTCTACTATTTTTTTTTCTAAGAAACAGCTTTTAAAAACCCCAAGGAAGTTGAGTTTTGCTGTGTCATCAGGAAATCTATATTTTACTGCCAAATTCTGATTTTGACTCCAGCAGAGAGATCTGCAGTGACTCCACAGGGTCCACTGGACAGACCCACGGGTCGTTGTTCTGGGCCTCCCTCAGTGCATCTGGAATCAGAATTCTGCTGTTCCCTTTCTAGCTGAAAGAAATTAGAAAGATCTCCTTCAACATGGGGTGGTAGAAGTTATCATAACTTTACCCTTCTTCCAGCTTCCATTTCTGAACTAATCAGGTGTCTATACAGATTGACTCATTATTTTAATCTCTATGCAATTTCATGAGGGCTTTCCGTGTTTCCTTTCAAAAATATGTGTATGTCTGCTATGATTTGGCTGGGGGTGTTTTCTGTAACGCTCTTTCTAGTAAGAGTGAGTGTTCTGAACAACGTGTTTACTTTAGTTTTCATACTTTGCATTTTAATGATAAATTCTGACCTTTTTATTTCTCTCTTCCTGCAGAATCCTTTTGTTTAAATGTTTTTCTACAAAGTGGTATACAGTATTAGATTATACTTCTATCATACACCAAATTGGCATTTTCAGCTTTTGCAACACTTGGCAAATTTTTGCAAGGTCTGTTGTTAAAACTTCTTTTGTGGGTTTGTGGTCTGCAACATTTTTTGTTTTTTGAACATGCTATCCAAGCAAGCAAACTTGATGCTTGCCACATCCCTTTCATTTTAGGTTCATCAGTTGATAGAATAGCTTTCTGAAAATCCTGGGCTGTTTATTCCACAGGTTAAACAGCATTTCTGCCTAACAGTTTGAAGACTGATCACATGCATTTGCTGTTACACCCTTCCACTTCTAAGTTCTAAATTTGACAATATATATGTATTTTTGGCTCGAAAAACAACAATACCTCGTTGTCTATGCAGTTTATATGTAACTCTAGTGAGCAAATGCAGACTTGGACCAGACAAAATACACCAACTCTTATCTGGCAAAAACCTCACATAACTTATGCTTTTTGTAACATAAGCTCAATCCTGCAAAGCGTTAGGCAATTTGTCCCACAATTAGCAAAATCATTAAGCATAGGTCTGCATTTAAAACATCTGAGTCATTGTAATGACTTAAGCAATTAAAACCTCTAATTTTTAATAGTGAGGGGTATTCTGCTGAACAAGATAAGTTTTTTTCCTGTATGAGCCTATGGTCAGACTCACATGAGTAAACACGTGCATAAAAAGCTTTGAGGAATGAGGAAATTAAAGTGGTTACTTCCGAAACCAAAAGTGCTCCCTGTCATACTTGGATTCTTTAGTACATATACACTTTTATGTGCCAAGCCAGTTCTTTGAGGAAAAAGGGTAGTTTGAGGATGGTACTTTTAAATGCAAATGCAAAATGGCTTTAATATTTTGTATTTAATTTAGTTTTCTCAAATGCAAACAAGAATGAAACTTGACCTGGAATTATTATCAGCATTAAATAGGCACTTGCAGATTCACTCTTTCCTGAAGTCACCCCGGAAAAGATAATTTTAACAGCCATGTAAATAAATAGAAGAGTTACAAAGAGTTTATTAGCACTTCATTTCTACAGTTGCTTGGCTGGAGATACCTTCTGGTAAAGCTGCCTGGGTTTATGAAGCCTGTGAGTACTCTGCACCTTTTTCAAATGAAATGAGGTTATTTTCATTGTCTATAACAAAACAAGGCAAATATATTATCTGCTTTTTAAAGAAAAAAATAGAAAAGAAAATTTTGGAAAAATGCCTCTAGATTATTATTTGTGAAAATCATACATGAAAACATTATTTTACAATAAAAAGAGCTCAGTGCCTTAGAAGAAAAGAAAAATGTCTGAAAAATACATTACCTACATAATAACAACAGAGTAAATGACCTTTAAGGCACTTCAGAAGTATTTTTGGTTCAGTTGTGTTAATGTAGAGTTCTTGGTGTATTGCCAGTTTCATTATTTTGTTTAGAAAGTCCCTCTTCTCTATTGTTTAAGTGGACATTTCACATCCTATCCCTGGAGAGAAAGTTTTCAGGGAAATGTGTTCGTAAATAATGGAAATTACCAGGGACTGTTGTAAAACATAGAAACAGTTTGATGTGGTTCATTTAAAATCATGAGAAGTTTAATGCTGAAGAATCTGTTCCAGCTTTTCTCCTGCAGAAGCCTGGAGGAGGTTCAGGACCGAAATCTGAGAGTCACCAGGGGCTTAGGGAACAGTTACCCAATGAAGTATTTCACTTCGAGGTAAAGCAGAACACAAGGGACCAGTCGGGGTTCATCTAATCTTAAAAGCCTGTTACTTTTGTAAATGCATTTGTCAGTTTAATAAAATTCTTTCTGATCACATCTTTAGCTTTTGGCATAGCAACTGACATGGGCAGGCATTTAAACCCTCATTTTGTCAGGTCCCTGTTTCAAGGTGTCTTTCCAGAGAGAAGTTGACCAAATCTTTGAGAGGAATAGACCTTGAGTGTCTTGCAGACTGAGATTTTGGGAGATGCCCAAGGTCTGGGGTGGGGGGGAGAAATGTTATTTTATTGATGTCTTCCAAAAAAAAGTGAGCATGCAGAAAATTTTGTGAGGAAGAAGAAAGAGGCTAGCTATCTCCTGTCACTGTTCTTTTGCATTCTCTTTTTTCCCGGTAGTAGATTGAAAATACAAATTGAAGAAGCTGTGTTCAGCTCAGGCTGGGTTCAGCCTAGCTGGACAAAACAGAGCTTCTGTAATAGGGCAAAAAGTCAGCAAGTTGCTGGCAAGCTGCTCAAGACCAGCAGCTTCTGGGAACACAGGCACAGTCATCTGAGTAAATTGTGCCTTAGGCAGCAGCATATGTAACATAGGGGGGGGTTGGGTTGTGCCAAAGCTCAGACCAGCCCCTTATCACAACCACTTTACCTCAGGATTTTCCTCCCATCACTGCAAGTGACTGCAGCCAAGCGGACACTCATCCTGGCATGTAAAAGCACGTAAAGAAGAGACAGCTCCTGAGCCAGGTGGTTTCACTTTGCCTCCTGCCTGGACACCTTTCCTGTGCCACGGGAAGGCAGACTGATCACCAGTCAGGGGCTACCACGTGTCCTGCAGCTCTAGGCTCTGCCACTCACTGCTGTATGTGCACAAGAGACCTGGGCTGCTGGACGTGCCAATAAAACCTAATAATGCCCATCACCAAGGTCTAGGTCTTACTGCCCATCCAAATCAACCAGTGCTTGTTTAGGCACTCATAGCTGGGTTACAAACATTCTATAATGTGGGGGGCCATTACAGTGATTTTACCCCCTACCTCAGTTAAGTCAAAGAAGAGAGACAGGCTTAAAGGAATACATATTGTATCCTGGAAAGAATTTGTGTTTTCGCTTCTTGTCAGCTTTTGGACCTATCTCAGCATCACACTGCACAGATCCAACTCTGGGCACTCGCTCACTCTGCTTTGGATTCAGCCCTTTCCACAGATCTCTGGCAATAGTTACACTGGTTTAGGACATACATGAAAGTATTTGCATCTGACCATTCTGACAAATCAATGCTTTGAAATGTACATTCAATACATAAGCCCTCTTAGGACTACTGGAAAAATTTGGGTCCATATTTCAATACTATGTAATCTGGGGGAAATCATATTATTCAGTTTGTCAGCTGTTATGTATGTTTCTTCTCTCAGTAAAACATCAGATCAATTCAGATAAATATTCAGATTTAAAAATACCAACTACATTATGCTGGTGAGCTTACCTTTCAGATTCAGAATTTACTCAAATGAGTAGTGCTTATTAGGAGGAGATGACATATCACTATCTCAGCCTTTTAGGGGAACACAGTACAAGTCCGTGCCTTGTACATTTTGGTGGGGACAAACAAGGTGTCTCCCTGGCTGTGTTAGCCAAGTCATGTAATTTTCTTTCTTTCCAGGATGTGGAAAGAAAGTATATGGTGATGCTTCTTTTGATGCAGCTCATAAATATGTGTATACTGGGACTAACTGGAAATGAAAGTTAAAAGACCACTGCAGCCAAACTCGATGTGAATTCCCTATTCTAAAATAATACAACCAAGCTGTGTTTAACTTTCACAGATACCCTGGTTTTAGAGGAAATACAAGCTTATTCTATAAATGATGAAGACATCTAGAATGGATTGATGTTATTTGGACTTTAAATGAGCAGCTGAAAATTAGCTATTTTATAGGTCAGGTATCTGAGTCTGAAGGTACTTCATATACTTGTGGTTAGGGGAAAAATTAGATTCTATTTTTGTTTTGTTTTATTCACTTCTACCCTTCTGAGTTTATTACTGTGAATACACTCAAATGTCTTATGTCTATGTAGTATCAACTTATCTTACTTCTGTGCAGCTTTGGCAACTTGGAGGAATGAGTAACCCATTTTTGGGTGACAGCTGTGGTATTTAGAAACCTATCCCAACCAAAATACACTTTCTTTTTTGTCTCCCCAATTTATAATCAATCCCACTAATCCCACAAGACAGCTCAGATGCCCAGCTCAATACCAAAGTGGTATTGCCTAATATTGTTTGCTCTGAGCACTCAGGGGGAAGAGCAAATATTTTGAACAGCAGCAAATACAATTGTCATTTATTTTTAGCAGTATCATGAGGGTCAAATGAGTTCAAAGGTTAAAATACTTGGATCGTGAAACAAGATCATTCTAGATGAATAGTGAAGAATTTTGACAGAAAGATAGTTGCATACTGCAGTTGGCCTCGGAGTGCTTTTTCATCAAACTACACATTTAATTCACAGGGTTGAAAAATCTGGTAGGGGCCTTAAGCAGCAGAGCAATACTGATTTGTTAAATCTGTGCTAGGAATGTTGTATCTTCACATATCTTTGTTGAAAGCAAGCAAAACCCACGAGAAAAAAAAATTCCAAGGAAAACATCATCCCCTTTAGAGCTTATCTCTAACGCAGTGGGTGCCAACCAGCCAGTTGCTCCGTGCAAGAACTAATAGTAGAAGCGCGATAGAAGGAACACTGTCTTATCAGACACAAGTTAACATTTATTATTGCCATATCCAAAGTCCAGGCTCCGTCCTGCACACTGCAGACTCAGCAAACCAGACCCGAGTGCGTGTGTGCCAGCTGGCCTCTGACCTCCTGCACGCTGGGCTTGTTTCAGTGCACGTCTCTTCCCCTTCGCAAGCGCTGCGAGGATCAGGATGTTGCTGGCCTTTCTTTGATCTAATACAGAGGAAATAGCAACAACTCCCTGAGTGGGTGTCAGAACAATCCCCTGTTTTGCAGCACTGCCTAGCCATCCAAAGCATCCGTTCCTCCACCAAGAGTACCTTACTGCAGCCACAGCAATGGTTCTGAAATTATATTTTGGTTTGTGGCTTGCTGTTTCTGTTTCCGCTTCCGATCTCAAGGCTGCATGTGGTTGTCTATTTTTACCACCTTATTAATTTAACAAAATCAATCACCTCTACTTACAAATCTGTTTGTGGATGTCCTTAAACCACCACTGTCCTGGTGTCACTACTGCCAGAGCATTATTTATGCAGCCCAGGTGCCTCACACACCATACCTGCAAGCACTATGTGGTCACCAGGTCAGCAATATTTTCAGGCAGCCCATACGTTTACAGACATTCATCCTGCTGCTAAACAACCACAATCAGCCCCTCAACTCAGCTCAGTCTATTTCAACCCCCTCCCTGCAGTGGTAGTACCCACAGTTAATGGCCATGCAGCCAAATGTTGTGTTGCTTCTTCTCATCACAGTGTGCACAGACACGCAGCACCTTTGCTGCTGCCTCTGTGCCTTCTGTACAGTCTCTCACTGCAGAGCTCTTGTTTCCGCATCTTGAATCTTTCAGCTTGCTGCTGAGAGACACAGTTGATTGCCAAATGGCAAGCTAAATAGTAAGACCACTGATGTTACTTTCTTAAGGAAGGTTAAGCTGCAAGCAGAAAGGTGTTACTACACTAAAAATAAAGCACCCAAATAAAGACATCCAAGGTAGAGTTCTCAGACACTTGTATAACTTGGCAAATAGCATTATTTGTAAGCCTGGCCAAGAGCAAGCCCTTTCTGGGGTAAGCACTGTGTACAGAGCAATGTTTTCCTAATGCCAGACAGGTATGGGAAAGGAGAGTAGCACTGCAACAATTAAAGTCTCACAGGGGAAATCAAGCCAAATGAGGACTGGAATACTGAACTTGCTATTCCCAGCCCATCCTTTATACCCAACTCCACTGCTTTAGCAGTCAAAAATTCTGACAGAAAGCATGTTAGCAAAGCACAGCATGTTCGCAGTGCACGGACTTCCAGCAAACAAAAGCAGAAGTGGAAGCGTTTGCCAGTATAAGCTCCATTCTGACACAGGCTGGCAGAATCCTCCAAGGATAACCAGCTCCAAATACAGCTGTGAACATAGAGCTGGCTGTGGAATTTAGGGCTGGAAAAAGAAGTAAAAGCATTTCTTGTGCTGAACATCTGCTCTTACCTCTCTCTTGCAAGGTGAATTTAATTAACACAATGTCAAATAGCAGACAATAGGAGGTAAAAACCCCAATTACTTATTTTTACTTACCCAGAAGAACAAGAATAAACAACTTCTTTTTGTTCATTATTCCAACACATTTTAAAGGGTGAAAAGTAGTTCTAAGAGCATTTCCCAATAAAAGTAGCAAAGGGGGAACTTTTAATTTTTGAAAGCATGGGAGGTAATCTCAAAGGCTACTACACACAGCTAAGCCCGTGTAACTAACTACAAAATGGTGCTTACCTAGACAAGTATGTAATGATAGCTTTCATCTCTATGTATTTCTATAAATCAGTTGCTTATCTGATGACTGTTAAGTCCTCACCTGTTCAGATGCTAACCAGGAAAGCAGGAATTAGAATGCTCCTGTATAAGGTTGGGACTTCATTCTCATATGCTCTATGCTGGAATACTTCAATGTCACACTTTAAAAGCAAAATCTCCCTTTCCATCATCAGCCGCTCCAAGAGACCATACTTGGCAGACCAAAACAATTAAAAGCCGACTAGAAACGGTCACAACTTTGTTTTGTAATCAAATATGGCAACACCTCCAGCTTTAGTGGGTTGCCACTCATCTCCACGAGAAAGGAAGCAACGGAGGAGTGGCTTGGCCAAAGTCCGCATTGGCCGAACAAAGACAACCGACCCCCTCTAGTGGCACAACGATCGGGAAATTGGTTTGGTTTGACAGCTGCAACACAGCAATTGAAGGATAATCACAAAGGGATGACCAGCACAACAGTTTAAGTACCAAATTCACTTTAATGAGTTCCAGATTTTGTTCCCAGAAGGAATTTATAATGTGTCAGTACATTATTAGGCAGGTACATAACTTCTCCTGAAGTACAGGCGTGAGGAGAAACAACTGTAACACACTAGGTATTTAAGATTACTCTTGGAAACCAGTTTTCCACAGTATTAGAAATAAGGCATGTTTCAGGCGTGCATGTGGCTGCTATATCCAGTCCTCAGATGCCATATTTGGCCTTTAGTTCTTCCACTTTTGCTATGTAAGCTTTCATTGCATCTTCTTTGGACATTCCTGAAGGACAGAACACAGGAAGCAGTCAGCTACCCTTTGCAGATTAAAATGCCTTTTACAAGTCACAATTCCTTGGTATGCCCATGGCTACCAGACACCAGAGGAGCCAAGAAGGTCAGTTGGCTGTGAATCCACTATTAAAGTTTTACAGAAACGTGTTCATCAGCCATAATAAAACAGTGTTTCAAAGCCAAGTTGTTTTTGGACAGACAGCAACTAAACAGTGTATCAGTTCTATTAATGCCATTGCCAATTATTACAGGAAACCTATTCAGTCAACTTAAGACTGCATTTAGATGCTAGTGCTGGTTCTTTAAAACACCAGAAAACAACCCCCCCCTCCATTGTCATGGATTAGACCACTTGATAGGCTCCTTGTTTAGAGCCAAGAGGTCAGTTGTTTCTTCTAAAGCTTTCCTAACTGGAAGATGCATAACAACTAGGGGGAGAGCTCAGTCTCTGGAGTACTATGCTGGGACCTGGAAAACAGACTTAGGTTTCTGTTGATGTTACTGTTCTCCTTTGTTTAACATCTTGAGCCAGGTGGGCATTTTGCATCTTAATTCCCTTTCACACGGGCAATATTTTTCATGATTACTTGTGCCTTGCAGAGGTAATCAAAAGTTTATTATCATAGCATTCTGAACTTCTAGAACTCTTGTATTATAAGGCAACACTATTCTGTTTCTTGCTGAACTACACATGCTTTGCTAACTTTTATTAGTTTTTTAAGAAGACACTTACCTTTCAACGCACTCCAGGCATCCCACTTTGCTTTGCCTTTGAAGTCCAGCATACCAGGCCGTTCTGAGAGACAAGATAAGCAGCAGAATTAGTTTGTGTGATCTGGGTGTAGGTAATACCCACCTGAAGGCTATTTAGCTCTTAACTATGACAAAATACAATGGTTCATCTTTGCAGCTGTTACTTACTAACCTGTAGTCAGCAGATCACCTCAAGGGAACGCACTAGAACATTGCTAGTGACAACTCTGTCAAGTTCCCTTGAGACAGCAGCATTTGAGCAGAAGTGCACCAACCAGTGTGATTTGGTTTTATGGTGCTTTCTGAAGAGCCTCCTATAACCTGGCAGCTATCCAATTAAAGAACACCAGCCCTAAAGTAAAGCAAAAATACCCTAAGGTCCATTACATGCAAAGACATGAGCATAGAAGCTGGTAGCATACAACTTAGAACTCACTATCATCAAGCTAAGGGTGTGTTTCTAACCTATAGCTCCACATTTGTTCTGTCATCTAGGGATATAACCTTGGAATTCTAACTCACTGCAGGTTACGTGTGGCCAAGTAGAGAATGAATTATGTATAAATGGCTATTCTTCGAGTCAAGTCCCCTCTGCGATTTTACTTCCCCTCTGTCTCCTTAAAGACAATTCTTAAGACTATAAAATGGAACTGGAGAGTAGCCACAGAAATACCCTTATGCAGCTCACATGGCACAGTGACCCGCAGAGCTACTTGGCAGCTCCGCTTCTCTCCAACACAAACCCCATCAGTCACTCTTTCACAGGCTGCTTTTCTGGCCAGCTCATGTTGGCTCCTGCTTTACAAGAGGGCAACCACTTACAGAAATGGTGGTATATTCACAGCTCTAGAACACCATTTCCCCTTGTCAAGCATTAAAAATGCTAAGGGTCCAGCCACACCGAAGGATCGTATCTTAAACCCAGAGTCGGTTCTGTTCTCCCTTCATGCTGCCCACCTTGGGAAAAGGAGACTGCATTTACCATTTCATGTACACTTCACTGCCAGCTTTTAATTCAATAAACACCCAATAAACTTCACCAGCTACTGGGTTAGGAGGCCAGCACTCTAAACAAATGACCTTTCTCCTTTCTAATTCTAGCTACTCCAGTGTTACACAAGGTCAACAGAGACAGGCTTCACTCTAAATATTATTCCGGGGGCTGAACTGCCAGTGGCAGAAATGTAGCAAGAGAAGTAGGAGAAGATATTTTGCGTAGTGTACCTGCAGACATATTTTTGCCACAGTCTTTCCAAAATATGATATTTAATTGCAGCTCCTGTAAGAGTTTTCTCCCGTTCTTCTGGTTTTGCTTTCCAACGCTATTTTTAGCAGCCCGTCCAGTCTATATAAACTGTGTGTGTCGTTACCCTCGTACTGTAGTTCTACACTTCTATAGTTTGCTTTGCTGTTTAAGGCTGTTTAACCCGAGAAGTGTTTGCATTAAACCAGCAGAGGTCTGCAAAAATCCCAATCCCACTATTTGCACTAAGCTAACACGCAAAGGATCCCCAGCCCCTCACTGCACGATCCGGACGGCTGCAGCTGGGTTAATCTAAAAACCGGAGATTGCACAAACCCTTATCGGGCTGGGCTATGCCCTGGTCGTAAATCCGAGCCAAGTGGGCTCTGAGTCACTTAAGCCGAGCCGCGGGATTGCGTGAAGCACAGCGGGGAAGAGGCTTTGCCCCCAGCGCCGCCCGGGGCGGCACCTACCCGTGTTCACGTCGCCCACCGTGGCCTGTTTGTAGTGGCTGTAGATGTCGAGCATCTCCTGGTCCGCGGGCTGCGACTTAAGCTGCTTCACCTCCTCGGCGGCCTTCTGGAACGCGGCCTGGGGGAGAAAGCGGCAGTGGGTGATAAGGGGAAGGTGCCCGGTTGCCTCCCGTGTCCCCACAGCCCCCAGTGTCCCCCCCCCACCTCGGTCATCGCTGCAGCCCCTCTGCGCTCCCGGTGCCGCCGCTTCTGCCGCGCCGCCCCGCCGCGCGCGCGAGCCTCACCCCTCGCCTTATCCGCCACCACCCAATCAGCGGCGCCGTGCCCTGCGCGCGGCCAATCGGCGCCCGCCGGTGGCGGGCACGCGCCGGGCAAAGGGCCAATGCGGAGGCGGCGCGGGGCCCGCCCATTCATCAGTGGGGCGAGGAGGGGGCGGGACCGGAGAGCAGCGCAGCCAATCCTGCGCTGCAGTGGGTGTCACCCAGGGGACATGATTGGTTAGGCGGGTGAGGCGGGACCCGGAAGTGTCGGCGGGGAGCGGTAACGGGCCCAGTCGGGTGGGCGGCGGGTGTGGGGCTCAGGGGGCTGTGCTGGGGCGGGTCCTGGTGGGTCGCGGCGATGCTGCGGGACCGGGGAAGGGTCCTTTCCACAACAGGAGTCTGCCGCCAGCGCCTCTGGCCTGCGCTGTTCTCCTCGCGGAGGCCCGGGGTAGTACCGGGTCCCTGCTCTACGTGCGATCGGTCTGTTCATTCTGAGTAGTAGATGTGAAAATCGGCGATTTCTGGTTGTGCTCCCAAATCTGTGCTCTTACAGTGCTTTTCCGTCCTGCTCAGGAGAAAGTACATTGAATGCTGTGCCCTCCAGATCTCCAGCCCATGCGGAATAGCACCAGGAAAATATCCACCTTTGCTTTTGTGATGACCCACCCTTAAGGGGAAGGGTGTCTGCAGCTGTTTAATATAAATCTAGTTATTTTCAGGTGCGAAGTGTGCTTTTTGTTTGTTTGTTTGGCGTATTTTATTTGTGTGTCACAGCTTATTTGCAATGGAATTGGAGCTCTGGGAATTATTAACCAAGGGGATGTAAAAGCAAGTTGCCCTGTGTTGTGGAAGGTCCTTGCCCTCGTTCTGCAGATAGTACTTGAAGAAAATGTTGCTACTTTGCTTTGCCAGGATACAGCTAGAATAATACAGGAAAGGCTGGGATGTACCTGGATACCTGCATGGTGATGGGGCACTTAAATAACCACCCCCGGGAAAAAAAAGGCAAAAAATAAAAGACACAGAAAAAGAACATAAAGGGATGAACTGGTGAGAGAATCCCTCGCAGGACTGGAAATGGTGACTGAAATGGTTGCTCCAGGATGGGAGGTGCAGAGGTTGTGCTGTGCCCCTGCCTGATGTCACAGCACATGCACTGCAGTCTGTGCTCCCTACTGCTGTAGCCACAGCAGTTTACCATGTGACCAGGAAACAAGGTTGCTGAGGGATACCCAGCACCAAAAATAGAGAAGTAGGTTGAGATAGGAAACAGTTATGTTTTCCTGTGGAGAGAAAGAACCCGACAGAACAACATGTGGGCTTGTTTGAAGAGGGGTTTGGGTTGATGAAGCCACTCTGTTGTAGGTTCTGCTCTCTTTTAAAGTATATAAGCCCTGTAGAGCCATTCTAGAGACCTACTATTATAAATTAAATCCCTTAATTATGTAGAACTGTACCAGGAGGATTATTTGTATGTGTATATGGGGACGGTTTTTCCACTTTCTCTAGGGAGGTGAAAACGAGCATTGTGTGACAGCTTAGGCATTTTTCAGGGTATTACACTCTCTGCAACATAAGTACGTTAAAAAGGTTTTGGTTTTGTTCATATTAGCACATTCTTCTGGAGCACGAGGTTACTCGCCCAGCAGGTGAAGTCACTTAAAACCCAAACAACATAATTGCATTTACCCACAACATTTTTGCATGTGAAGTCTGATGTGGCACCACACAGCACAGGTACAGATCATGTGGTGTGCAGTATCAGTAATGTCCTGTTTGCTTTGAGACCTGGTTACTGCTTCTGTAGGAATAATAGAAGTGAAACCCTGAAAGAAACATTATTGAACTTCTTGCCATGTTTTAATCTTTGGATGAGGCCCAACCTGCACCTTTGTTTTCCAGCTGTGCCCATGCACAAAGGAAAGGCAATAATTCCTCTCTTTAATGTTTTCCAGGTGATTCAGAATTAATTCTCATGTCAGCAGAGAGCTCGACTGTCACAGTTCGTCTTGTTCGCTCTTTTGAGCACCGGAATTTCAGACCTGTGGTGTACCATGGAGTTGCCTTGGATCAGACAGTGAAGGAGTTCATTACTTTCGTGAGGAAGGGTAGGGGGTGCTTGTCTTATTCATTCGTTTCAGGCCCATGTGTTGCTGTCTCTGCCCAGGAAAGTGGAGGGGAGCAAATGAATGGGAATTCTGTGGCTTTGGTAGAGATGCCAGATTTGTGTTTATGTCCCCTGTATGCTTTTCTCCCTTGGATAAAGGGTCTGGAGTTAATAAGAGCTTCCATGGTCAGTGTGCCATGCCTAAATTTGGATAGACTGCTCCCCCTGGCCAAACCCCATGTTAAGTCCAAAAGGAACAAGGGCGTTGGTGCATTTAGCTCAGTGCCTCAGGCTCCTTGCGTGGTGCTGTCAGGGAGATATTCACAAATTAATAGGAATAAATTAATAGAATTTAGAGAGCCTTTGATCCTAAGGAACTACACCAGTATGTGGAATGTGGGAATGCAAGTCTGTTTGCTATTTGTGAGAAGAGAGAATCTTGAAAAATTGTTTTTGACACTGTGAGGTCTTGCTATGCATGTTTGTTTCCGAGTTTCTGTCTCCGTCTTAGGCTTTGTGGGCTCTCTGTTTTAGAAGCCTCGTTGAAAGTGACAGTGAATGTAAAAGTTAATTACTGCAGACCAACCCACGCAGCGACTCAGCTGTTAGGGTGTTACCCTTGATGTTGCGGGTGGATTTCCACACACCTAAGTGGAGACATTCAAAGGGAACAGAATAACATCATTTGCTTTTTTCACATGAAGTCATCTTGAACAAGTCTTGAACTGTTATAGATGATAACATTTGAGCAACTCCTAGGACAGTGCCCTGGGACTCATGGCTATATTGTGCTTTTGGTGACTGCCATACTTCTAGACAGTGATAGGGATGGCAAGATCTTAGAATGCTTTTAAAAAACTACAAGAACATATGGTACAGCTGCTGTTATGAAGAAGAAAATAAAAAACAATGCTGAGAAACTTGCTTTTGATGTGTGCAGTATTGCAACTCACAGTTATTTGAGACAAAGCCAGTGCCTTGAACAAGACTTTTTGGAACCTCATTCCACAGAGGGATAGTGCTGTTCTTGGTCCAAAAGTCATGTTCCTTGCTTTACTGTGATCTGTTTTGAAGGGGAAGTTTGATATAAATTGTTAAAAGTACTGGATGAAATCATGGTTTCAGCTGCTTTGCTGCCAAGCATTCCACAGGCCTTCCGAGGCCCTGGTTAAGTCCTTGGGTGTCACTGGGAACACTGGCACCATGGAAAGTGTCAGTGTTCTTGCAGTTACTTATGAGCTGTGTCCTGTGTACAGCTGGAGAGTTGATTTTCTACAGTTTGGCTTCTTTTTTTGTGGCTGGTTCTCATGGCTGTGTTTACTGAATGATTCAGTTATGAATGACAGTTGTGAGCTGTTTGTATGAAGTAGAGAGAGATGCTGTGCAAACCATTAAAAGGGTACTCCTGGCAGATTTCTGAAGGATCAGACTCCTGTGATCATATCTGAATTGCACTGACTCACTGTCCTCATGGGTTGTTTTGTTCAGAGGGACTTCATGCTCAAGTGAAGTTAATCACATATGGGGTAATGATAGAATCTGAGCCAAAGGTTCTGTTTTAGTATTGGATGCTCAACCAAGTCTCCTGTGTTGTGGATTTATTTTGATGTAAAGGCTGTCCAGGATGCATACACTGCACAATAATTGAAAATAAAATATTGGAAATAAAAAAGAGAGAACATTGTTTTAACTTGGTGCTTTTATTTTAACAGATGTGTCTTCAAGAACAGGACTTCCTCCTCCCTTTAAAAATTACAAGTATGGTAGGTGGGGTTTTTTTTTCTTGTTTTAGTTACTGTAAAATGCACATATAAGCACTTTATACCAGTGCTTATACAATTTAAAAGATAACTGTTGTGGAATACTCATGCTGGTGCCAGCTCTTGTAGCTGGGGTTATGGCACTGGGATCATGTCTGCAGGACTTGACCATTATTTTGAAGATTCATATTAATCTTTGAATTAGGCTGCATGTTATGCATTATTTGCTCTTGAGTACTGATGTTTTTTAGTATTAATTTTTTATTGCTTTTATAAGTGCCTTTTAACTTTTTGTCTTTGCTGTAATGAGCAGCTTGTGATCTCAAAACACTGAAGTTGTAGTTCTCTGTGCTTATGTACTTCAGTATCTATTTACTAATGCTGAAGTCAGAAAGGCTGGTGAAACGGGAGCTGAAGGCAGTAAGTAGAAAATGCTGAAGACTTTTGTGCCTAAATAGTTTACATTATATAAGAGAAGCAAGGGAACTTTGCTCAAAGAAGATATGAAAGCTCTTAAATACAAGTTGGTGGAATGAAATAGCCTAAACTTGGCAATTCTGAAAGTTCCTTTGGAGTTTTGCTGCAAGTGATCCTCTGTCTCTGATGTTCTTGGAGCTGACAAACTCCTTCCTCTACAGTGATTCAAGTAATTGAATGAGAAACCTACTTAGTACATGTGAATGGTAATAAACTTGCTTTGCCTGTTTAAAAAAAAAAAGCCAAGGATTTCATATTGTGCTCTTGCTGATGGTGAAGGAGATATAGTGCAAAATGAAACCAGAAAAAGGGTTAGGGATTAAGATATGCCAGTGGCAAGGACTTGAGTGTTACTATTATTTTTAATATGTTACTTAACATCTAGGTAATTCTAAGTTTGAATTGGGAGGTGCCCTTCATTCCATCAGTGGCTTTGGCCAGATGAGGGAGTCCTGTCTAGAACTGCTGCTATCAGTTGTATTCCTGGTGTTGCCTATCCCTGCTGCTAGTTCTTTCATCTCTTGGAGATCAGTTTAGTTTTTCCCAAGGCGTAAGTTGTGGCCAAGCACCTGATTGTGCCATGTAGGACTGAGCATAACTTTAAAACCTGCTACACCAGTTAGTGGGGGCCTACTTTTACTGGGATTTACTTTTTACTGCGCAAAATTTTTCACACAGGAAAATCAAAGCCAAGTTCCTCACCTTCCCCTCAGGCTGTGAATCATCCAGGTTCATGTTTTTGCCATCTCTGCAGTCTCTACACTGCTCCACTGTCTTTCTTGGATTTTTGTAAGAAAAGGACAGTGAGACTTTTGCATGAATAGTGCTCGTAAGAGTCAGATTTTTCCTTCTGCTTTGTTTGGCAGTACCAGAAATCTCAGTTGGATTGGCTGTCTCTCACCTTGCCTGTTTCAGCTTCCTTCTCTCCAGAATTCAGCACTGCTTTGTTCTCTCAACATCATATATAATGCCATCTCATTTTTCCTTGTGGATTGGTGCTCTAACTCACGTCTCAAAGATTATGACTTTCATTTTCTCTTTGTTTCTTTGAACACATAATTCTTGTCCCTGGTCTAGAGCTCTTCTCAGTCAATCTTATCTTCCTACCCCATCATTACCTTCTTTCCACTGGTGAGGGCAGTGAAGATAGTGCCATCTTGTCTCACAAGCTGCTTCTTAGTTTTATTTCTTTTCTCCATGAATGTGGAGCAATATCGTAGATGTTTCACAGAATCAGACTTCAGAAAGTCATTTCTTATCTACTGTCATGAAAGACCTATTAACAGAAAAGACAAGATAAAAAATTGTCAATATGATGGAGTGGAACTAAATGGGGATGAAATAGCAAAGGCTAGTGGGAAGACATAAGGCTCTAGCTAGGATGAGAAGAGACTGTAGTTTTATCTCTGTAACAGAGGTTAGAGAAGCCATTTAATAGCTCAGATGAAGACAAGGAAAACTGCTGAGTGCCAGTGGTGGAGTTGTGAAAAAGTGAAATTGAGACAATGGTTCAGGGAATGACTGGGCTAAGACTAGACAAAAGGGAATGTGACAAAGTAGGCAGAGAAGCTTAAAACTAACAGGCAGAGACTGTGTTTTATTTGCTGTGGTAGAAAGGTTTCTGGATTGCAGTATATTTTTTCTGTGGTTGCTTGGTCTTTTTGCAATGCTTCTATGCAAGATGGATCCTGGTAATTGCAATTTAATGTCTGTCTTGCTTCTTATGCCACAGTTATTACAACATACCAAGGCTGCCTTCTCAGTGACCTCTGTGGTGGGAATAGAGTAGTTTCTACCTTATGTAGTGTTTTAAATAGTGTCCAAAATGGGCCAGAGGCATATGGAAGCAAACTTCTGAGTGGGAGTGTGATTTCTGTTATTCTGAACATCTGAATACTTACTCTTGGTAGTTTGTGAGTTCGTTTAGTCTATATTTAACTTTCTTGCATCCTTCTCTTACCAGACTATTTCGACACATAGTGTTCACTCAGTGCGCAAATCCAAACTAGAAGAGAAAATGAGGCATCAAGCAGAACTGGTTTTTCTTCTTTACTGGGAAGGGATTGATGTATTACTCTGAATTTGTTCTAACACAGCAGCTTTGGAGTTTGATTATTATTTTTTTTAAGTGCTGCATGGCTTTAAGTGCTGACTTCCATTCCCTCTGGATCCTTGCACTCATCCAGTTGCTTCAGTGACCGCATTATTTTCCCCTGTTTTTCCCTTCTGTTAAAGCCCTGCCCACATTGCCAGAAGAAAGTGGCACTTTCTTTTTTTTTTTCTTTTTTTTTAATAGCATAATTTCTAAAAGTACTACATTGCACAAACGTATCAGAGATAAAAGTTACTGAAGAGGATATAGCATTAAAAAGCCTATACCTGTTAATGGAAGATGAACTTGCTTAACAAAATTTCTGCCGTGGGTACTTCATTCACGAGAAGGAAAATTTCAAGGATGATCTGAAGTGGACAGGTTACTGTCTTAATCACTTGTTGCCTATCAGCGTAGCTTTAATAGTTGACAGTGCATAAATGCTGTTGGACCTGCCCCAATTGCATGTGTAAAACGTGTTAAAACACCCTAAGTGGCACTTAAATTGATGTCTTTTGACTGGCTATTGGGATGGTTATTAGTTATTGTAATTCAGACAGCTGACAGAAGCCCATTAGAATGTGGTACCTTAATGTTGCATTGACTGGTTTAAGGCTGTGGCTGCAGGACTGGGAGATTAAGATTCAATAAGCAGAATTGTTAATAACAAAAGGTTTTGAAGGTTCTGCCTTTGTTTTTTTTCCCCCAAGTACAACTTTGTGTTATCTGCTTATTAAGCCTTATTTTAGGAAAACACTGTATTTTCTTTCAGATACAATGAAGATTATTCACCAAGCACACAAATCTAAGGTAAGATTATTAGCTGTGTTCTTCCCCTTTTATGTGCTTTGATGCAGGGAGATCTCTGCATTGTCAAACAAGACTCGGGCAGAGGCAATCAGTAAATTCTTATTTTATATTCTGGTTCTCTGATTTGTAGACTGGTGAACTTGTAGTGAGTTTGGAAGATGATGACAAACTGATTCTGAAAGAAGACAGTACACTGAAAGCAGCTGGAGTAGGTAGGAGTACATTTGTATTGACTGGAGATGCTGTTCATTGTAGTTGCATTAAACTGATAACTGGCTGATTATGTTTGGATAGGCTGCTGAAAAGTAAATGCTATTCCTGATGCTCTTTACACGACTTCATAATTATTCAGGGAAGAATTATTCAAATCATTGGTCTGAGGGCAGCAGGTATCTGCACTCCAAATGTTCAGAATGCAAATTGTGATTTTTGGAGGGTATGCTTATAATTCTGCTGAGAGTAATTTTAAATGATTGACAGATAGGTTATTAGTATCGTGTCTGCTTAGTCTTATCAGTAACATTTAAACTGATGTTTTGGTTAGAAATGTAAGTAGTGGAACCAGGATGGAATAATGAAATAAGATTAGATTTGTTTAATGTGCTGCATACAGTGCCTGATAGTCAGATTGCTCAGGAAAGCTTGAGCAGTATCATTTAGAGAATGTGCTGAACATGGCAAAGAGTTGAAACTTGACCTGATTTCTCACATTTTGACAGGAGACTACATATAGGGCATGTCTTTTGGTAATAATGTAAAGAAATGTCTGTCATCATAAAATTGATAGTCCCTGGATGTCCTTTGGGCTTCTCATGAATGTGGCTGAATGACTTTGTGGCAGCAGGGTACTTAAGGGAGGTAGTTGCATTCCACCTTGATATGGACGTTTGCTCATTTGAATCTGATTTGCCTGGCTAGAACACATTAACTGCCTGTGCCCTAAGTGCAGGGGCTTCACAGAGCGAGTCCCCTTCTGTTCCTGATGCCCACTGATGACTCCCCAGCTGCTGAATGGGATTTCTTTCTCGTAGGTTTCTTGGCTCTTTCGTTTCCTCTCATTTACTTTCTGGTTTTATGTGACTTGGGATGTCTCTTCAATGTTTTTCTCTGGGGTGAACTGCAACTGGTCTCAGTACACCTTTCCTAAAGGTCTTTGGGTGTTCATATGATACGAATCATAGTTATTCTCTGCCTGTTTTTACTGAACCAGGTATTTTAATCTGGAGGAAAAAAAAAAAAGAATTACTGGCACTTAAGCCTTATAGATTTGTAATTTAGTTAGCAGAAGAGTCATTTAAGCATGATTTTTATCTACCTAAGAGGCAATACAGTTCAGGAGAGGGACTGATGACAGTACCAAATGTTGAATTAGAAACAACACTGTCAGAGCTGGCTTCTTTCAGAAAGGTATTGATAAATATTTGTATATATTATCCCTCTTTGAAACGAGGTTTGTAGCTACAGCAGTGAAACAGTTGGATGTTATCTCAAAAGAGGTGTCAAAACATCAGAATAACTGTTATAGAGAAAGGAAATGGGAATAGACCAGCCTGTTCTGTGTCTCTGTGCAAAGGGAGGGGTGGTTTATTCAGGGCAGAAAATGATTTAAAGCTGCTTTTAATTTTTTTCTTTTCTGACAAACTAACAGCAGTTAGTCATTAGTGTATAGAGGATATTAGTGATAGAAGAGGAAAACCTTTTCTTTGGAAAATGCCATGTGCCATTATGCCTTTTTGAATTTTCATATGTTCCAGCATATTTTGATGTGAAAATTAGCTAAGTTAGGAATGAGTGAAGTCTTTGTAGTAAAATTTTGAAGCTTTTACTTTTCCTCTTCAACTAGAAGTGGAAAAGAGTAAACCAAGAAAGTGTATGATAGCATATACCAATGGTCCTCATTTTGTACAGTTTCTTTAAATCAGTAAGAAGATTTGAAATCTCCTATTGAGATATTACAGTTTTCTAACATCTAGTCTGGACAAGATTTACCAGAATAAAACAGAGAATGGCCATTAAAAAACCTGGGAAATTCTGAGACATGCAGAACATTTTTCGAAGCTGCAGTTCATTGCCCTTGGCACTATACAGGGTTGGGCTAGAGAGTTATAAATTATGAGGACATTAGATAAGTATCCTCAGGAAAGCCTCTGTGGTAGTGATTATTATTACAGTTATTATCTAGTCAGCAAAGTTCATGCTTGCTTTTTTTTTTTTTTAAAGCAGGATGTATGTTAATAAAGTGTTCAGTATTCATTGCAAACACTCTTGTCTGTTTTCTAGTTGAGATTCTAAAATCCCTTCTGCTCTTTTTTTTTTTTTACAAGACAGGCAGACTTCATTAACTTAAGGTTTAATTTAAAAAAAGAATGTGGAACTTATTGGCTCAGCACCTTAAGAATTCCATGTTTAATAATTGTGAAGGCTTTCCATCAGATTTGTCTCTGTTCTGAATTAGTAATGTTGCTGACTTATTGTTTTAAAAGAGGAAGTCCTTGACCTACTGGGTTGAAAGAATTGTGACTGCTCTGAACCTTTGTGGGTCCTTTAGCTCTGCTATATCCCCTGTGAATAATTAGAGGTATTTGAAGGTATTGCTGGAGAAGCCAATTTGTGTCTTTCACTTTGCATATTGTTGAAGCCTCATGAATTAATCATCAGCAGGGCAAAAAATTAACTTCTTCAGACACATATTTTGATGGGTCATGAGGGAGAATGTAAAGTGATCTGTAAAATATTCTACTGATCCTCTAAGTATTAAATTATTATACCTACAGGCTAATTTAATGGGAAAAAAAGTTTCCTTTTCCATTTCCTAACAGAAAAATGCACAAAAAAAAGAGTATATCATGCTTCATTATTTTCCTAGCATTTGAAGGTGTTAGAAATGCAATGGCTTAATTTGCTGGATGCTTATACAAACAATTCTGAAGACTGTTAAACAAATCTTGAGGGGTCTTGTGTACATATTTACTTCCATATATTCATGTTCTTGGTGGTTTTGTTTGCTTGGGGTGTTTTTTAACAAGGTTACCTGACGTCTTTTTTGCAAAAATATGAGAAGGAAAAGTGTGTGGAGAGTTATAATTGTCTTCTAAGATTCTCAATAGCTGGCTGTTGGGTGGTTCATTTACTGGTGTGCTAAATATTTAATTTTTTATTCCTTCCAGCAAATGAGACGGAATTAGCATTCTTCTGTGGGGAAGATTACAGGAACTACAGAGCTAATCCTGTTTCGGCCTGGTGAAGATCCCAAGAGATTGTTTTGTTTTCCCATACCTGTTGTAAATTTCCCTTATTCTGCTTAATGAGATTTTTCTTAAAGATCAATAAATCCTAGAGGATTGCTTTGCAAGCGGTGCAATTTCCTTACAATAGAAATTAATTTCTGTCAATATGCCTCGACTGAGAGAAGGAAAACTGGGGGACATAAATTACTTTTTTCTTTCTCACTTCTCTCTTTCCTTTGCTTGCCTCTTATGCTTCAGGCAGTGCCATCTCTGAACCTATGACACATGTTCTTGGTGTGATCCTACAGCAGAGAGTAGCTGCATATGGAGATTATACAATGCACAGTAAGATCACATCACAGTACTAACTTCATGAAAATGAAGCGAAACCTCCTTCAGTTAAATGAAAAGTTTTATGACCAAATCACTGGGTATTTTAAAGAGCTTGAGAAGAGAATGTCTCTGTTTCTCAAGTCGTAGCTTTACTTCTCTCATTTTATGTTTGGTCTCTTTTGTTTAAGTAGTGCAGACTGGCAAGTGTTTCATGCTTTTCACTGGTGAATGCTTTCCATTATCCTCTCTTCCAGCCCTCTTTAGCATGCTGAAAGGGACAAATGACTGCCAGGAGGCTTTTGTGCTCAGGACCAGCTCGCCTGTTTCTAGCTTTAATTTGTGGAGACACCTTCATGCAGAGGTAGCAACTCGAGTTCTGCCTAAGTAGGAATTGGGAATTTTTCCAAATGGAGTGAAAGCTCATGGTTTCAGTTTTATTCTTAAAACCTGAATCATTACATTTTTGTGAGGAGAGGCCCAGTCTGTGAGCCACATGTCTTCAAGACTGGAATTGATTGCTTTCTGCTTTCCATGAGCCAAATACTCTATTGCTATGTGTTTGTTCTTGGTGATTCCAGTCTTTTCTACTACATGAACCAAATAAAGAATAATAGAAAATAGTCATGCATTCAAGAAAGTACCTTTAGATAGATACCACTTACAAAATGCTTTTTAGGGAGTATCATGATGGGACATTGTGCCTTTGAGCCTCTCTTCACTGAAACAGGAATGATGCTGGCTCTCTGCCTTAGCAGGTTTTTGGGCATAGGCTCTGCTACATCAAATGAGACCTCACATACAGTTGCTGTACCCTACACATGTACCCTCAGCTTTGAGTGAGACCTGACGATACCATTTCCACAAGAGACTTTCTGGAGAATTAAGCTTATCATTTCCTGGAGCTTTGATTGTTTTTTTTTTTTTTTTAATTGACATGATACTGAAAGGAGATGTGTGATTTCCAAAGTATCTAAATAAAATTTCCCTTTAATTTAGATGCAGGACCAAAGAACCCTCCACGAATTGTTCCCACCTTGTTTTCTTCATCCTTCCTGACAACTCTCTGGTTTAGACTGTTTCTGTAGCTGGTGTTACTCACCGACAGCTTTGCTTCAGAGTTTTATTCTCTTCTGAAAGTACTCTAACACTTTTTCAACTGTGATTAAAAGGGTGATTTTACCTTTATCTTTTAAGGAGGAGTCCTGTGTCACTGAAGTCACCTGTATTCTTTTGGGATTTAGATGCTGTTATGCATGCCCTGATGAATTTATGAGAACTTACCTCTTGCCTTCTCTTTCTGTCCAGCCAGCCTCTCTGTTGCTGGTACCTGCTCTCCAAATATGTGCCCATATCTCATCTACCTTCTTACACAGTCTGTCATGTTTGTAGATTTATCTGGCTAATACAGATTTGTACTCATCTTCTCAGGCAGTTTAAGGTAATGCATTGCACTCCAGCTTTGTTCAGCCAAATTTACAAAAATGAAGGTAACTTTGTAAGGATAGATGGTGTACTGGAGAGATCAATGTCTCAGACTGGTCTGCCGAGGCATCTAGGTGGTGTCAGTCAGCACACTCAGGCTTTCAGACTGCTTTCAGACTGAGCAAACACTGCCATTCTTTTCCTCCTGTTCTTGGGATTTGAATTTGGTCTCCAGCCCTTTCAGACAGATTTGGATTGGTTTTGTGATCCTTTTTTTCTAAGGCATTTGTGTTTGAAAGAGTCACCACATTTTAACTACTGTTCTTTCTGGGCTTGTATAGTTCCAAACTTTCAGTGCCACTTTGAGTGCGGCATAGTGGAAGAGGGATTCTACAGCATCAGTGAGAAAAACCGTAAATGTACTAATGCAAATATTCAAGAATGATGTGCCTGGCACTCCAGATTAGCTTCTCTTTCCAAGGGAAGAGTTAAACTACTGCTTTGTGAGCTCAGTGAGCTCTGGCAATGGCACTTCATTGGCTCCTTTCTCCAGCAGCACAGTAGAGCCTTTTGTAAAGCTCTCAATGGCCATACTTGTAAACTGGTTTCTTCCTGAGGTGTTTTTCTACTGTGTTGTTGTGTTGTTTTTTTTTAATTGGACCTTTAATAATGCTCCTTTCAAGTAAACCCCACAAAACCACAGATAATAACTGAGAACATGTCAAGATATATGCTGCTCTAACATTTGTTGGTGGGATATGGTATAGCCTTGTGTCAAAGTAGGTTTCATTCCAGGATTGTTGAGTACTGAATGAAAACTGAACACTGGCTAATAAATTAGTAAAGACTGGGATGTCTTTGCCCACATGGTTGTGAAATCCTCCTTCTGTTGAAGGAAATCAGAGTTGGTGCTGTGTTTTTTTATCCTGGCAGAGGTCATGAACTGCATTGGTTTATAGTTGCTTTTAATCAAAGCTGTAGTGGGGTAAGTCATACAGCTTTGCTAGTGTTCTTAGACATTGTGGGGTTAATAAGGATTCATCTTTCAGTGTGATGTTCTTGGGGCCTTTCACCCTTTTTTTTTTTGAACAAAAAGAACAATATCCAGTTAAAATTTCTCCTGGGTTATAGCACTGTAGCAAGGAAAGGTAGCTAAACTAAAACCCCAGGGTGTAGTGTGGGGCTTGGTTGTTGCTTGGAGAAAAAAAATCACTTCAGAGGGACTGGAGTTTTGGTTAAGAGGTGTGAAAGAATAGCTGCTAAAGAGAGCAAGTTAGGAAAGGAATTATCATGAAGAGGAAGAGGTAAAGGTGTAACTGAATAAACATGCAAAATGTGAATTGTGCAACACCCTTGGTGCAGAGATACTGAAGTAATGCTGCTTTTTATAGCACTAAAGGTATAAAAATGGTGCTTTTTAATAATTTTTGGAATCGAACTCATGAACTGCTGGAACAGGCATTGGTTTTTTTCTGGCTTTGTCACATTATGCTTTCTGCATCCAACAGTGTTGTCTGATTTTCTGTCCAGAGGTAATTATGTTGCCTCTTGAAGAAGCAACAGTTAAGAAAACTGCTGACATGGACAGCTGAGTTAAATGTTGACAGTTACCAATGGCTTAAAGGAGTCCTCAAAGATCTGAGATGCAACCGCAGTTACAGTTGGGGAACTGCTTTATCTGATGCAAACATTCTGTCTTAAAGGTGAGCCAGAGATATGTTGGAAGCTATGGTGGCTTCTCTTTCACTCCCTGGGAGTATTCAACACATCCCCTGACAGACCTTTATTTAAAAATGAGCTTGAAAGTAACAGTTCAAGAGTTATTACAGCCATGATGGGACATCTGTGGGTCCTGTCCTTGGAAGATAATAGCCAGAGAAATCCTGAGTGTCCAGAGATCAAGGAGGAAAAACCAGAACACGTGATACTCATTCTTGGTCTCCTATGACTGATGGGATCCTGGCTTCAGAGCACAGCAGACAGCTGGAGGCATTACAAATGCCTAAGGCAAGTGCACACTTGTGCTTATTGAACTGTTTGTACTGAGCCCAATCTTCCTGGTTGGCACCTGATCCTCCTTCCATGACTCCCTTTTCACAGTACTCTTTGGCACAGATCTGCAAATGATTAATGAGTCCTGGAACATGCCCAGTAGACGACTTTGCCACTTTTCATTTTATTGACTTTTCTCTACTCTCTGTTTCCTATTGAGTTACAGAAACAGATACACCTTTGCGTGTTTCCCCAACCACTTCCCTTTGCTTCTTGCTGCCACCTCTGCTGATTTGCAGTGCTTTAGTGGTTAGGTTTGTACCTCGTCTGATATGCAATAGCAGCATTTCCCATGGCAGTGAATGTACATTTTTAAAAATTTGTTCATGAAGAAATATGCTTTGAAATGAGGAGGAGAGTTTTTCCTCTCCTATTGTCACTATTAGTGCACAACAAAGGATCCTTTCTTGCTTTTGCAGGAGGAATCACATAGGACAGCACTGCCCCACTGGTCAGTGGAAACAAAAATGTTTTTATCATAATGCTTTGTATCCTGGAAGGAAACGAAGAAGTTACATCAGGAATGCAAACAAAAAAAAAGGGCAGTGAAAAGCCAAGACCCATTGCCATGATCTGTCTTTGCCTGCAGAAAAAGCCACCAGATGTCAGCACAGCCTGATCTTTCCTTCTCCAGAACCTCTGCGAGCCAAGAAATGTGTCATGTTTATGAAAAGTGCTTATCTGTGAATTGGTTTTGCCTGTGAAGTCTGTGCTAGGGCTCTGGTGATGAAAGCTGAATCTTTCCTTGCAGAAACTATTTCTTTTTATATTAAAATCAAAAAGCGGCAAATTGAACTGGTATCAGCCCTTAAATTCCTCTTGTTAGAGAGCATCCTTTGCTGAGCCAGTTCCCAGCGTATCTAAATCTTTGCATGCTGTGAGGAGGCATTTGCAGAACATTCATTTGAAGAATTGTCTGGAAAAGATCAGTGCTAATTTGCTGAGGTTTTGTAAAGTAGATTTTAAATATGCCTATTTTTTTAAACACAAGGAAAACCATCTGGAACAGACACACATGCAAAGCAGAGCAAAACATCTTCAGCAACACAGCTTAAACACCTAACAAATGTATCCTCCATGCTTTTCACCCTAAGCTCCTGCTATTTCTTCCTTGTAGTGCAAGGGCTAAGGAGAACCTGTGATGAGCTGAGGTGGGATATGAGTTTCAGAGCCTAAACCCAAGCACTGTGCACAGCTTTGTGCTGTCAGTGATTGAAGGATGCATAGATGCTGCCTAGTAAAAAGGGTAAATTTGAATTTTTGCACAGGGACAAGGTGAGATTCGTGTTGCTTTCCTTGCAGCAGCTTGCAGATGCCAGGGAGACATCGAAGAGAGGGAAGTTACAGCAGCAGGTAGAGCCTGGGTAATGTAACTACTTCCTTCTTTCTGTTTTGGGCTGCTTGTTCCTTTCTTCTATCCTCATTGCACTAGTGTCATGCTACAGGTTTACCACAGGTTGCTGTGTATGAGAACTCCTTATCAGTTCCACACTATCACTATAACCCTCAAACAGTGTTCACACTCAGGAGGTGGTGCATGAGAGACTGCAGCTGTGCAGTCTTGTGCTCTTTGCAGAGGAAGGCTGGTGTGCCTGGGTGCTGCCAGCATGGTGTACGGGTTGTTTGGTGTTATTCTTGCTTCTCTTCTTTCTGTACCAGGAATGTCAGCAAGTACTGTTAGAACTGCTGCTGTCTGCTCTCATTTCACATCCTGGGAAGGTCTAATTCTGCTTTCCAACTTGAAGCCCAGGGATTATATTCTTTAAGGACAATTTGGGAAGCCCCCTCTCTTCAGTGAACTATGATTTTTAAAATGGAAGGTGTGGTGTTTTCAAGACTACTTTTGGGTGTCGGTCTCTTCCTCCAAGTTATGAGTGACAGGACAAGAGGAAATATCCTGAAGTTGCAGCAGAGGAGGTTGTGAAGCATTGGAACAGGCTGTCTGGGGAAGTGGTGGAGACACCAATCCTAGACATGTAGATGTGTCACTTGGGCATGTGGTTTAGTGGTGGGCTTGGCAGTGCTGGGTTAATGGTTGGACTCGATGATCTTAAAAATCTTTTTCAACCTAAATTCTATGATTCTATGATTGTGTTCATCCAACAAGGAGAGCATCAATTTGTTTTACAGTGAAAGCAGCAATCTAGCTCTGAGAGCCTCACATCCTAGCAGTTACTATTATGGCCATTTCTTCACACTATTCCCCTGCCCCATCCCTCCCAAACAGAATAAAACTGGTTTTGCAGAAAACAGACTTGAATCTTGCCCAGCAACTTTGTTTTCTAGAGCACTGAATGGGACAGCTACTTAAAGGCAGATATCTGATTGTAGACAGCTCTTTAGGCCAGCAGGCTGGCACGCAGCAGCAGCAGCTGAAGGTAGCTAATTGCAGATCAGATATGGGAAACAGATAACCAGAGTAACTAACCAGCTGAACAGCAGCTGTAGTGGGTCCTCCAGTGCTGAGGTTTCTAAATCTAAAGCAGATTATCTTTCTAAGAGGACCACACTAGTGTCACTTAAGGTCTTTGAAAGGTTTCAGTAATAGTATGGCTTGTAATATGTGATCCTCCTGGCTGGACACACACAATGCTTATTTTTAGTCTTTGATTATGAATGTCCTGCACATGCTCTGCTAACAAGAACTGTCCCTAATCATAGATGGAATCTTGCTGCTGTATATTGTATGCTCAGCTTTAAAATGAGCATGGTTCTCACTTGCGCTAAAAAACCTCCTGCAGAAACTCTGCAAAACTGATGCTGCTTATTAAGGCTCAATAAACAGATAAAACAAAAATGTCCTAGTGTAACAAATCTTGTTCCTCAAACCTGAAGCACAGTCTGCAAATCCCACTAGCTTAGTGTGTGAAATTTAGACCTCAAGGATAACACCAGGTTTTGTTGCTGATTGTAGCTGTGTTGGCCATCTTGGAGAGACTGGAGGAAATATATTGCATAGAGGTGCTGAAGCAAGTGCATCCCCCTAAAGATTTAACTGTAGTTTGATATATCACTTTTTAAGTAAATCCCTGAAGAGCAAGAAACCAATTGCACTGTTAAAAGCCTTGTATTATGAAACCGAAGGAGTGAGAGAACTGTACCTGCACAGGTTAATCTGCAGCTCAGGAATTTAAATGGACTCATTAAAATCAACTTACAAATTAGCTTATTAAAATGCAATGCTGCAGATCCAGAAGTTGGTTGATCTGGCGTGCCACTTGTATGAAAAAGTGACTTAAGAAGTAGAGAACAAATTTATAGTATTAAAACTCCATCTTTCTTTGCAGTTCCACAGACCCTCATCTCAACCTCCTTCTTTCTTGAATTCTGTATCAACAGGATATTTTATTTAGTGAATTAAGCTTGTTTCATCCTGTGCTACAAGTGCTGTGTAATATCAGTAGCCCCTTGTAATGAAATGTATGTTTGTACACATTTGTGCCCTCCCACATGCATAGGAGCTCCATAATTGAGCCCTGGCACCACGGGTCACAGCAATGATAATTTTATTACCTTGATAATGAGATTCTACAAGCTGCTGGCTGTAGTGGGTTTTATTTCTTAGTGGTTAAATTCTAGATAATCACACTACTCTACTACTGCCATTAAAGTAATGGTATTGTTTAGAGGGAGGAGGGAAAAAAGACTCAAACGAGTTCTGATATAATTATGTAGACCCTTCAGAATATCTTTATATAACTACAGATGCCAGTAATTAAAACCAGCCTTACTGTTACAGCTTTTTAATTGGTTCTTACATATCCCAGAGGCACATAGTAGGCAGTACAGAAAATAAAAATACAAAGGATTTACATTCCAGCTATATATTCTGCGATAAGATATATATGTGTGTGTACATATATACAGAGAGAGAAAGAGAGAGAGAATAACTTCAAGTACAAAACCAGTTAATTGGTAAATTTTAAGCCAATCTTACTGAATGTCCTATGCACACCAAAAGATGCTTACAGAAAAGATAATTGAAAAATTCCTCACTCTAATTTTCAGCATTCCAGAGTCAGAAGAAATTACTCAAACTGTCGTGTCACATGTTTTAAGGACCAGATGCATACAGAGGCCACCACGTGAAATGCTGTTCTGCACTTACAGGAATTGTTTTCAGTGTTCAAAAGGAATGGTGGCTGACAGGCCAATGTGTTGGCACAGGTGTTACCTGGACACACTTCACCAGCCTTTTTTTAGATGCTGTGGGGATTTTGAGCTGGCTTGTCTGTCCCTTTGGGCTTGTATCCATCTGAAAAGCACCATGCTGACTCACTGACTCCACTTCTGCTCAGGAAAACTGTCCCTTTGCCATGGGAAAGGGTATGTGGGCATGAAAGTCATGTAAACAAAGCAAGGGTGCAAACCTTATTTCTGCTGGACAGAAAGATGAGACTTTAACCTTGCAGTGACTCACAATAAAAACACACTTTTTCCCTCGAAGACAAAGCCTGCAAGCCTGTGTGATGTTCTTTTCTTGCCTCCCTGCCTTCTAATATATTTTTTTTTTTTTTGCCACCAGGCAGTAGTTTTGCCTGGCCTAAAGGTGTGAAAAGAAGCTAAGATGGGGCAAAAAAAAAGGCACTGAAATACATTGTAACCAGAAAGTGTAAACTGGTGCTTTTACGTTGTCTTCGCTTGATGATAAAATGGAAAAGACAACTAAAAAACCAAGATTGCAGAATGCAGTTTTCCCTCAAGGATGAGTTAAACTGGAGTGGGTGGAATTATACTCAGGTGAAACTATCGCAGATCCATGTGGAAACTTCACCTATCACCTAACCACAAATAAATAGTGTTGGGCCAGTGATTGCAGACTTGGTGAGTGATTTGGTCAGGTGCCAATCTGGGTTCTGGAGGTGGAAACCTAATAACAGCAGCTTGCTGAAGGGGACAGCAGGAAAGAATGGTACCTTCCCCATGTGGCCAAAAACACTACAAAACAAACAAAAAGTCACCTGATTATGAAATCTAGGCTTTTCCCTCAAGCCAGTTTCTTTCTATTCAGCAAGTAGCATTTGGAAACTTTACTGTAAGTCTTAGGCAAGAACTGAAATCCCTCACTATCATCACTGGCCACGTGAACAATATTTGGAGAATATTACTCACTATAGTTACTTAAGGCTAAACAGGGAGTTCTTGAGATTCTCTGTGTAGAACTCACCCAGGCTACAGAAGCAATGTTGGCTTGTAGAAGGGCTTATGTGCCCCAAAGCTGATAATTCCCCCCACCCTTTATATTAACTGGTCTAGTAAAAAGTACTTTCTTGTCCCACAAACTGTAGCTCATTTGGGGCTGACAGCTGTTGTTTCTCAAAGCAATACTGACACTGAGTGGTGTGCTTTACTTAACTGTAGGAAAACTAAGCTATTCCAGGCATGTCCTTGTGTCTGACCTGACTGAGGTAGTCTTCTTGTGTCATCCCAATTGCTTGCTTTAAAATGAGCTTTTGTGAATGGCTGCTTGATGATTTGGATGGCCAAAACCTAAAGAACTATGCTGATAAAGAGCAAGAACTTAGAGACAGAAAGCAACAGGTGGAACATGAAATTAGGAGAGAAATCTTCTTTGCCCTGTACCTTGTCCACAGTGGGTGTAAAGTCAGAAGAGCATTTGATATCTGCTTTGTGACTTAGCAAGTGACTTTTTTTTAAGGTGCAAGGCAATGAAGGACTGTGCCCAAAATGTACAACTGCTGTGTTTTCATGTTGTGGTCAAGACTTGCTGATCCCTATGCAAGACTGTTCAAAGATCTTATTATTGCTAGTAAAACCAGTGGGTTTAGAGCTGCTGGTTTTTTTGCTTAAATGGGAATGTTCGGGTGACAGCAATTTCTAAAAGCTTCACCCTATTATTTGATGTAATGCCAGCTGGAAGGCCTTGGTTTTCTCCATGTAATTTTGTGAAGCAGCAGGTCTTTCCAATAATTATCTTCGCTCTATTTCCATCAAATACAGCTTGAAACTGGCTCAGTAAAACAGAGAACATCTCAGAGCCAGTAGTGCAGACCAGACGTCTGGTGTTAGGGTTATCTCTCTCTTCAAATGTTTTTATGCTGCTGGAAGAGGTGCTTTATTTCTGCAGCTTATAAACATGTACCAGGCACAGCTTCCAGGACCAGAAATTCTGTCCGTATTTGAGAGAACAGGGATACTGGGCTTGCTGTCAGGTTTGGATGCTTTTAGTAAAATCTGCACTCACTAATAACATGGATATTGCCGTTCTTACTTGTCCGTAGAGTTCATTGAAGAGAACAAAACCAGAGGGGATTGATCTTTCTAAACCTCACTGCCTTCATTGATCCAGACACTCAAGAGGCAGGGTATCTTTGCTGTCATAAACCCAGAAAATCGGTGCAACTTCATATTAAAAAGAAGGCATTGAAATTTATGAGAGCAGCTAGGGAAGCAACCGAGAAGAACTGGTTTGGGGAGCTGCCAGCCAGCACCTCAAGTGACTGATCTGACTAACAGAGTCCATCAGTTTCCCATGTATTTTAGTGCTCCTAGCTCAGCTTTCACAGTCATTTTTAAGGCAATAATTGTCCTAGCAAAATCAGCAATACAATTTAACTGCTACTGTCTGAACTAGTTTCATGGTCATCCATTTTCTAAAGTCACCAAATTTTATTTTTTATCCACAACACAATTATACCAAAACATACATATATTTAAGAAAAAGAAACACCTTTATAGAAATGTTGACAGTGCTTTGAAATCCTCCATCACAGCTGGGGCTGTCAGACATTGCTGGAGGTCTCCCCACTTGAATATTCCCCTGTTGCGCTGGGCAGAACAAATTTGACATATCTCCCCTTCTCCCAGCCCCTCCTGATTCGCAGAAGTCTGTGCCGGATGCAGGGCAGACTGAAGATGACCTTTGCAATGATCACAGTACATGGGACGAGCAGCGTGAGGGTGTAGGTGGGAGGCAGGTAAAACTTGTACTGGTTCTCATCGAAGGCCCTCGACCATCCGTAGGTGAGCGTGTGCAGAGTGCTGACTACCAAGGCAATAAATCCAAGGCTGGACTAAAAGGAACAGAAACGCACGCCAGTTAGCAGAAGACCTTGTGCCTGGCTATTTTCCTGTATTTTTTACATCATTTTGTAAGTGTACATAGCACGGAGAAAGCAATGAATATTCCTGTGTTTCTTGGACAGAATAAAACATGACTGGGTAGACTGCCAGACTGCATTTTTCTTTTTCTAATCAGAGGTTAAGTGTGATATTAGAAACTCAGCAGGAGTTTCCTGGAAGATGCTGCCAACTCAGCAGAGATGTGGGCTCCTACATCCATGTGAAGCAGCAGCCCCCAGCTCCTGCCGAGCAGGTGGGCACAGGCAGCTCCCAAATGCTCCTCCCAAGCTGCAGCTGCCAACTCTGCTGACTCCCAGTCCATGGCTGGCGAGAGGGATGAAGCATCAGCATCGTGGCTCTGGACCCACAGCCGGCACTGTCGGAAATCCGTGAAGCTGTGGCTTTGCACAGAGCAAAGACACCATCAGGTAAATGGTATCACCTACAGGAAAATGAGATTGTGGAGACTCAAGTGCTCTGTTCTGAGGTGAGCAACAGCCCTGAAGCATTTCCTTCTCTGTCCTAGAGATCTGTGTTGGTTCATGAGCCAGACCATCAGGCTGTGTGGTAGACTAAGCCTTTGAAATGGAGAGCCAAGAGCTCTTTAGCCACTCAGGGAGGCAGCAAGAACCCAGCCCCTGTTCTGCAGACAAGAACTTCCCCCGTTTTCAGCTGAGATCATGCTCCCAAGCACCCATAGAGACAACATTTCTCCTGGATATTTCCAGCTCCCTCTGAGGGTTGCTATCAATGAGGGGTTTTAAACTGTGTTTCCCTCATCTGTGGCTTCCTGCCAGCACCAGAGATGGGGGCTCCCAAGCTTTGCTGCTGATGTTCCTAACTTAGGGAATGAAGCCTTTACAAGCCAAAATATCTGTCTTGGTGCAGCTAATCAGAGATCAGCAAGAAACAGGGTCTTCCTGAAGACATGTCCAGGAAAGAGGGCACAGCAGGGAAATAAGGGACCGGGGCAAGATGGGAGAAAGGATTCGTGTTTTCTTTTGAAAAACCAGTCTTATCTGGAAAACTACTCAATTCAAACCTTCCCCTCCTATTTTTGATTGCTGGGAAACTATTAAAAAACCCAGATGACTTTTAAAAATGTACTATGTTGTTACCAAAAAACTAGACCAAGACTCCTCTAAACTTCAGAGCTAATCATTTAAGCAGCTGAGAAGACTGGGCAAGGAAGGGAAGGACAGCTCTAAAATGTGCTACCAGATCTCGGTACTTCATTTTTACAGCATCTGTCAGGCAGTCATGTGGGTGTCACTGAGTCCTGTCAAGCTTTCACCTATATGACCCCTGCCAAAGTAAGGTACTCCTTCTGTGTTACAGCTGAGCATTACTCAAGGTCATGCCAGGAGCTGGGAACAGTTCTGTGAACTGAACCTCAGCCCTGCGTGCAAACCCACATTTTTCCTTTCTTTCAGGGACAGATGTCATTCTTACCAGAAGCCATGTCCAAGTCTAAACCAAAGTGGTAACAAGCAGCAAACCTGAACAAGGGCAAGATTAATTGCACTTGGAAAATTAAGGAGTTTGCTGCAACATGCCATGGTCGCAGTTGAACCTAACAGCAGGACCTGACCCACAGATCATTCATCATTTATTGGTTGAGCTTCTCTCCAACAGGCAAAAAAAACACTGGGTGGCAAAAGGTTGGAAGTATCAGCTTGGGACTCATCTGGCAGAGCAGAGATGTAAAGCAGGGCAGGGGAAAGGGGACAGAGTAAAGTCCAAGGGCAGCAGATGCTTTCTGCCCTGGGCAGAGGAAGTGTTCAGAGTCAGCCTGAGCAGGGCTCTATGCATGGCAGAGGTGCCAGAGCTGGAGATAATTAGTTTGTTCCTCTACAATTTCTCTTTCAACTGTTGATGGTACTGGGGGAGAGCAGGAGTGGAAATTAGTAGGACAAAAGGTGACAAACCATCACAGGCACTTTGTAACCCATCTTTGTTTGTGAATGGCAGGGCACCTGAAACAAAAAGCTAATTGGCAAAAAACGAATGGCTAAGCTCCTGGTGGCTGGAATCAGGGCTGGCAGCTCCTCTGACAACAGCAATGGGCTGATCTGCTTGTGACACAAATGAGAAGCTGACTGGTGAGAGCAGGGGGTGCCTGGGATTTGTGGTGTAGAGCCTCATGGCTGCACCTGCCAGACAAGCTGACAGCTGGGTACAGGTTGGTCTGTAAGTGCACGAAAAACAAAAGTTCTGCTAATTGCAGCTTGGTTCAGTATGTACAGCTCTGCATACATTCCATATAGTACGATGCAGAGCCTGCTGAGCACTCCATGGGGCTGATTTGCCAGCAGGATTAGCCCAGATACCACACAGAGTTTTGAATCTCTGCTCTCCTTTATCTTCTCTATGCAGTTTCTGACAATGAAACCTTTCTGTTTTAAACAGGCAGAGGTTTCTTTTGCACTGTCACAACATGGGGAATGTGGGGCCAGTACCCACATAAGGTGTTAAAGCCCTCTGAAAGATGCTGCATGAAGTTGTTATCTTACTAATGCAGCCTTTGTGTATATTTTCTATTTCCTTGGTGTCTGTGACCTCCTTGTAATGCATCAGTGAAGGTGATCCAGTCACACGTGGCTCATTTAGAAATGTCTGGGCAGCACCAAAAGCAAACAGCCCCTTCCTGACCCAGATACGTTCCTGACTTCTGCAGCCATGAAGTCATTAGCTCCATGGAAGTGGCTCTGGCCTCTCGCACTTTGTCGACAGGAGGGTTAGAAAAGGTCTGGTTACGGATTCTTTACATCTTGTGCTACATGAACTATGAAAGAAACCAGGTCAATTCAACCTTCAAATTCCAGGAGGACTTTTCAGGATGGGAAGGTAAAGGCAATCATACACATTTTTACTTCTCAACCAATTAGAGTTGATTTGTAAATCACTGGGGAACATTAAAAATGTCTCCTATAAGTTGAATTACATACAAATCATTCCTGCTATCCAGTGTCTATATCCTGTTAATCAAAACTGGACACATAAGGGAACTGTGTATCCAATTTAACCGCATTTAATTGAAATTTGTGTATGTGCAGGAGCTACTATGAAAATTAGCTTTTTTTTTCTATAGCCTTGGCAACGACACAAACAGGATTTTCATCCCATCAGGCAACAGATGTATATTTTAAGACTGTGGCAGTATATCACATGACACTAATACAGATGTACACACTGGAAAATGTCAGACTTGTGATGCTCTGGATAAGGAGGAGACTAAAGTGGCTCCTGAATTTGTCTCACATGTGGCTTTTGATACAGCGTCTCTCAAACATCATCTATTTAAACTGAGATGGTAACAAATTGATGCATTTTCTGGAAGACATCTGGCTGGGATGTCTATGCTCTGCATTTCTCCTCTTTCATGCTGTAAAAGTGTTAGAAAACCCAAATATTTGAGAAAGCAGCCTCATGCTTCACCCCTTGTATTTACATTGTGCCACTGTGCATTAATTCAGGGAGGCTCACACTGAGCTATGTGAATGTAACCTCTGGAGCCTGGGAGCAGCAGCTGTAGCTGCTCTTTTAATTTCCTCAAGAAAGGCATCACCAACCTATTGAGGAGTAAATAATTTAAAACAACCCTCATTAAAAAAATAAATATGGAAGGTAACATGCCAAGAGACCTGTAACCTGCTCTTTTTACATGGTATTTCCACAGTAGGGCACAATACCAGCTGTGCCTCTCCGGCATGTGATCAGCTCATGTCACACTGTCATGCTTTATTCCATGCAGACAGAAATAGGTGTATCTTTCCACGAACTAAGCCAGCCAGTTCCCATGTGGGGCAGCCAAGAGCTATTTTGGAACTGACCATCATTTATTTGTCTGGTCCCAGTGCTGACATACCCTTAGAAAGACACGGGAAGGGCTCCCAAAGGGCAGATGTGACAGTCGTGTTGCAGTGGTGGGACATGGCAGCACTACCTGCAGTGACAACATATATATTACATGACACAATGCCAGCACTCTCCAGAACAGCTGCCAGGCTGCCTGGGGAGCCAAAGGGAAATGCAGGGGGTTTCAAAGCCTCCTTCCAGGCTGCAAGAAGATACTTCCCTTCATTTGGGATTCCTGGTAAGAGATGCCTAAGTCAGGATCAATTTATCCAACGTCCCAGCAGCTGCAGCCGTCCCCTGAGACATGGTGGTGAGAATTAATATGCTCCCATTGTCCAATCTGAAGGAGTGGTTTAAAGCCAGGTCTCTCTTCTCCTCAGGGGATGATCTCTTGGGGTCAAGCTCTCCTGGTGCAGCTCTTCTACTCAGTGTAAATAATTGCTGGCTAGCCCATAGCAAGAGAGGAAAAAAGACAAACTGACTTGGCCGTTGTTGGTCGGGGCACTTGTGGGGGAAGCAGGGGAGCAGACTTCAAACTCCTGCTCCAATGAATATTGAATTATTTATGTACCACTGAAGAGCTTCAACAGAGCTTAACAGAGGCTGGATGATAAGATATTCACCTCTGCATCCCTGAACCCTGCCCTCCCCTTTGGAAGGGTTAGGCGTGCGCCAGTGTGGAGCACAGGGAGACTCCACAGGGGAGGTGCAGGGGTCCTACGGGGGCTTATGCATGTTGGGGTGCCACGTGGGTCACTGCAGTGGGACATGAAGCCTGGTGCATGCTAAAAAGCAGTGGTGTAGGAGGCACAAGTAACAAGGGGGTTTAGGGCTGTGAGATACAACTGTGATACAGCGAGTGGAATCTGGCCTCAAAATCAGCTCTAATGTGCAGAGGATACTTGGAAGGTTCATTCCCTGCTATCCCCATTAGTTAGCACTAAGCCTGGCTCCAAGCACATTCCTGAAAAGGCAGCAGCTCCCGAGTTTGGAGTCTGTGAGTGTCCCATGGAGTAGACTCAGGTCACTAAGGGAATTTGACTCTCAGGAACCTGGGCATTGGCACAAGCAGGAAGACGGCTCCTAAACCACTGATTGACTCTGGAGAAAGAAAAATTATCTTCCTAATTCAGTTTTTAGAATCAGACAGGGACTTTTCATTGACGTCATACCTAGTTCTCTGTGCTGCTTGAGCTCTGGCACTTTATAGACCAGTCTAAGCCTTTTCAAACCTATCTATTGAATACTTGGGTGCATGCAAGCTCTGCCAAACCTGTCTTTCCCTTGCACTGTCCTCTCAGGCACTTTCCTTTTCGGAAGCTCATTCTCCCTGAAATGCAAGGGCAGATCTGTGGCCTGCAGCCAGCTGCCTCCATAGTGGGATACCTGCCTGCCCTCCACAGCCTGGTGCAAACTCCCTGCAGCAGCCCTGCTGCCGCTGACTCTCATGTGACATGCCACTGACACATTGCATTTCCCCTTCCCCCTGAGAGAAGCACCTTCTGTGGACAGAGCAAACTCCTGTGTGAAAGCAGCATGGACCCCAGGACACACTATAGCCCTCTACCCTCTAACCCCTCTTGGTGTCACCTCCTGGAGAAGGGATCCATGGCTCTGGGGTGCACGGGGAGCTGTGGCATGGCAGGATTTGCTGCTGACAGCAGTGCACAGCTTGCAGTGCTGGAGCAGGGATGGGCTGGGACAGCAGGTCAAACCCTGCACTCCTTGGCCTGTGTGAGGGCCTGACTCTGCAGAATCACTCTCTGGCATTGGCAAATGTCAACTTTACCTGAATGAAACTGAATTCCCTCCAGTTGAGAGAGTTTGCGATGGATGGAAGTGAAGTGATGGCAAGTAACGACAGCAAGCCCAGGGCAATAATTCCAACAGAGATATAAATCTCCATTCTCCAGACTTCCTCCTCTACCCAGATATTCATCTTCTTCTCCACAGCCTGGCATGACAATGAAGGTTTGTTAAAATGGAGCACTTAGGAATAGAAGAACTGAATTTTATTTGTTTTGGTTTTGGAAGCAGCTTTCCTGGGTGAGCACTGGGTCCTTTTCATACCTCCAGCACTATTTGCCTATTTGGGAGATGTGGAAATGCTCCCTTATCCCACCACCATTTGGCCAAAGCTAGACTTGATTTGAAGCCTGCTAGGAAGAACTGCTGAATGCTCTCAGCTCCCATCCCCGTAACCACAGCAGCAAGTCCCAAAGTCACATTTGGAAAGATAATTACAATGAAAAGTTAGTTTAAGGACAAGAAAACAAATACAGATGCTTGAATATGCAGTACTCTCCTAATAACCTTTGTTTTAAGTGCATTTAGGGGGGAAATTGTTCATGCTAATGGAAGGGAAGATGGGTTTTATACTGCATGGCAAAGAGGAACATTTAGAACTGTCCTCTTTAGCCCATTAAATGGGTTTAATATACTAAACAAAGATGTTGCTAGAAAACAGGAGGCAGAGGGGAAATGAACACAGGATGCTTGCCTGAGATTAATGCGCAACTGTGGCAATCGAGAAGGACCTGCTCAAGGCTGGAGCTGAGAGGCTGGGGATGGTGTTTGATGGATGCTCTGAAGAGGCACTGCTGCTGAAACCAGCCATCCTGCTCCCCTCTGCCTCCACAGCCCCTTCCCTCCTCTACGTTGGGATACACATTTGGAATCACTTGTGCAAATACCCCAGTGCAGAAAGCAGACTGGTTGTGAGGTAATTCCTGCATCAGGTTCCCCACTCAGCTGCACAAAGCCTGTGCCACCCCAGGAGGGAGTAGGGTGGAGCAGTGAGAAGTTAGGGGCACAAAAGAGGGAAATTACATTCTCCCGTGGAACTGCTGAGCTATAGAGCTGGCTGAACAGCCTGAAGGCAGCAATCTCACACTGGATAAACAATGCTGAGAGTCTCAATGAGGCAATAAAGTCCCTTTCCACTTACTCCTTCTCTTAGACTATGACCAGTTCCTCACCACTGTTTTTGTTAAGCTCCTGGAGGCACACTGTGATAAGGACACACAGCCTGCCCTGGGTTATGATTTGGTCACTCCAGCAGCACATACTGTGAACATCAGTATGAACAAACAGGGATATCCCAAAATCTAGAGAGAAAAGCTGAGGGAAACTCTGCTCTGTCCCCCACTGGATTTCTCCTCTCCTGGCATTTTTCCTGCCTCTGCCTTAGTCTCAGACATGCCAGGTGCCAGGCAAGGCTGGTTTCAAAGGCTTCTCTGTGCTTCTGGGGAGCAATGGCACAGGGCACTTTGATCCCAGGCCTGGCTGTAAGTGCACAGGGAACACCCTCTGAGGTGGTGGGTCCTCAGCACGGATGGGTGGGTGCCCAGTGTGTCGCGTGTGACTGACCTGCGGGGAAAGGACTCCTATACGTAACAGCTTATTCCCACTGTCCCACACCTGCTTTGGAAAGTGACTGAAAAAAAGCCAAGACATTAAGCCTGCCACCCAACACCTGGATGTAGATTATTCCGGGTGCTGACTTGAGGAGCACCCACGTTACCTGCTTGACGGCCGTCTCGATTAACAGGTACCGGTGGGAGCGGCGCATGGGCAGGCAGAGGCTGTACACGGCATGAAGGGCTGCACAGAAGAAGCTCAGGAGACCGATCTGCTTTCGATGCTGGAGCCACTGGTCGAGCCAGTCTGGAAAGCGCCTGTATTTGGTGCCATAGTAGAGCTGCGAGCAGGCTGCCAGCACCCCAGGCAGGTAGACGAGGGACAGCAAGACATAGGACACGCAAGGCAGCGTCGTGTTGACCACCTCAATGGGGATCTTGTACAACTTGTTCTTCTGCTCCCTGATAAAAGGGTGGATGACCTGCCGGATCAGGTTGTAAGTGAAGAAGCAAAGAAAAAGCCCCAGAGCCAAAAAGATGGGGATTTTCCAGGCTGGCAAGAGGCGCAGGGGAATGTTCTCGATCTCACGGGCTGACGACATGCAGCCCATGTCCACAGGGGTGAATCCCATGACTTGAGCAATTTCTGCTACAGTGCGCTTGGCTTCTTGGTTATTTGAGCAAATCAGAACCTGCAACAAACAGAAATATACATATAGGGCAAGGAGATCAGGCTTCTGGGATCAAGTGCATCAGGAGGGATACTGTATTACAGGGAGCCTACATTATTCCACTGAGCATCATGATTCCTGGCAAGCTTTTTGACAGGGATTTACCACGACTGCCAAAGACCTCTCTTCTGGACAGGTTTCCTTTCATGTGTGCACTGTCAGTTTTTTTTACTGGCTCTGTTTAGATAAACAGACAATTAAACGATACTTTTCACTTAGGCAGATGCTTCAAAGGCTACAAAGCATGAAGTGAGTGAGGGTACTTCATTTCTGAGCAAAGAAACACAGAAGCTATGGGGTGGATGCCATGGCCAGCACTCAGACTCCTCTAGGAGCCTAAGGCCATTTGCTGATGCTGCCAGACCTCGGCTGCTGAAGCAGCTGTGATTTAGCCCCTGGTGGAAGAAAACAATACCTGCTTGTTTCCATCCCTGGCACCCGACTGCAGCGTCCATGCAGAAACCACGTTAAATCCCTTGACCACAGTGCAGGCTGGGAAGAGGGAAGCCAAGTACTCTGCGTTGGACTCCTTGTGATGGTTGATCTCGGTGTTGTTACTGACGTCCACCAGGATCTTGCCCGCCAGCACATCAGCCAGGTCACAGAGGGTGGAGTAATGTTCCCTGAAAACCGCCACAAAAATGACGTCCGTCTTCTTCACCGCCTCAGCCTGGAAGGTGACCTCTGCTGCGGAAGGGAAGAGGCTGGCTTTCCGCTTCGGGTTGCGGCTGCCGACCACCACCTTGAAGCCGGAGCACACCAGGCGGATGGCCAAGGACCGCGCGAAGTCCCCGCTCCCCAGCACCCCGATGGTGCGGCCGGACGCAGGCGTCACGCCAGGGTCACCCTCCGTGCTCCCGTGGCCCAGGAGGGGCTTGGCCATGTCTCCTCTGGACATCCTGGCAGGAAAACCAAGGAGAAATGCCAACTCACTGCAGAGCTCTTGCAGAGACCCAGATCACACCTGCAGTCATGGGGAAAAGTGCCACTTAGGCCACTTGAACAGGTGAATGTGCTTTTGGTCCCAGTAGCCCAGGTCCCATTTGCCAAACCCACCAGCAAGTGTGCAGTAATGTACAAGCACCATTGGAGGGGGACACAATACCATGCTAGGTTGGAAGGCGAAGGCTTTTAGGGAGGTTTCCCAGGTCTGTGTGATCCAACACCTGCTGGATGCACTCAACCATGCTCTGCTGTTCCTCATGCTGCCATCTCACACGGCAAAGCCAGAGCAATGCTACAAGTGATCAGGATCAGCAGCTCTCAAATCCCCATGTGGCTACCAGGCATCTCTTGAAAAGTCCTGGTCCAGGGGTCTAAGAGGATCCCTGAGCCTACATTTGGAAAAGCCAGAGGGGTGGGTGCTTCTGATTTGCAGGAGCAGAATCGAGGCAGGCAGTTGAAGTTGAATTGAAAGTGTTCTAAAAGTGGTAAACGAAGAGAGTTGCAGCCTTTGCCTATTCCAATATTTGGGTCTGGCAAGCGCTGTTTGCTTCCGCTCTTTAATGAGTAATGAGAACTTACTCGTGACATTTAAAAAATATATTAAAACATGATGAGATTTGCTCATGAAAGATCTTGATGAGCTTTACAAACGTTAATGAATTTTGCCCTGTAACAGATTAGATATTGAGGGCATGGAGAGGTTTTAAGCAGATCAATAAATTCACAGGCAGCACAGCAGCTAGACCTGGAGGTCAGAAGAAACTTGGGCAGGGAACTGCCAGACTGCTCTCAGCCTGTGGCTGAAATCTGCTTCTCGACTGAAGGAACAGCAAATTTACCCTTAAGGAATGGCAAATTCCTGGAGGACAGATTTTTAAAGGGCTCAGAAGGTGGATCAGGAAACTTACAAACCAGGATATCTGGCTTTTGTACTGGGCACACTGCTAGAGATTATAATAAAGACCATCATTAACAAATGTGTGATATACTGGGGAGGGAGACAACTTGGCTTTGGAGTGCCCTATAACTGGTCAAGTTCTTTCAAAGTGAAGGTGACCACTGGGTTGGGGTGACCTGGTCCCTGGCACAGATATGTTTTTCATAGGCTTTTGGAAATGTCCTTAACCCAAGGCTTTTCTGGGATTGGCGCAGTAGTGGTGCAAAGGGGAAGGGCACTTCTGCATGAATAGTTACCAATGGGAAACAAAGGGTGAGAAGAAATAAATGATTTTCATAATGGGAATGGGTTGTCAAGGGAATTCCCTGAGGATTTGTGCTGTTCAACATGCTCATAAGTGATCTGGGAAAGGGAGTGAATATTGAGAAGATGGAGCTTGTGCGCGATGATCACAGAATCATAGAATGGTTTGGGTTGGAAGAGACCTTAAAGATCATCTTGTTCCAACCCCCTGCCATGGGCAGGGACACCTTCCACTAGACCAGGCTACTCAGAGCCCCATCCAGCCTGGCTGTGAACACCTCCAGGGATGGGGAGTCCACAAGATCTCTGGGCAACCTGTGCCAGTGTCTCACCACCCTTATAGTAAAGAATTTCTTCATAATATCTAATCTAAATCATTTAAGACAGTCGGTCTTTATCGTGAAGAATCTGCAGAAGGACCTCTTCATTCCAAGTGCCTGAGCACCAAAATTCACTACTGATACATGCCAAGAACTGCCTATGGGCATAATCCCCCATAGCATATGTACACTTTAATGAGCTGTAATCTTATTAGAAACACTCAGAAAAATGATCAGAGTGTCACATTACTCTGAAAATACCAGCTTGGTGGTCCCTGGCAGACACACATCAAACACAGCCAAGTTACTGGGGGAGTTATTCTCACACAGCAACCACAATCTCAGTCCTGTTCCTCATTGAAAGCCCACAAAACACCTTCAGCAGATGGACTTTGAAACTGTAATTCACTGTCTTGGATACAAAACCACCACAGCTTCAGAGACCATACCGTTTCTATGGCAGAGGTCTGTCTGCTCTCCTTGTCTCTCACCAAGCAAGGCTGATTTGGTGATGCTGGCTGTGTCAGTGATTAACCCAGGCTGCTGCCTGTGCACACACCCCTGCCTTAGGTGTATTCCATGTGTATCACAGTCACTAGGAAGTTTCACTAGGAATTAGTGGGAAAGGCATACAAAACAGTGGAGATAACACGACTATACCACTCTATAAATCCATAGACTGAACAGCACACTGCAGTTCTGCTCATTCCACTGCAAAAAAAAAAAAAAAAGGGAATAAACCTAAAAAAGGGCCATAAGGAAAGAGTGAGAGAGATGATGAGAGTTTTCAGTTTAGAAAAGAAACACATGGGTGAGGAGGGAGCAGGGACCATCTGAGACTTCTGGAGATGAAGAGCGACCTCACAAGTGGAGCTCAGGTCAATAGGAAACCCCTTGTGTAAACTAAAGCAGCTCTATCTGAAAAGATGGTGTGTGTGTTCCCCCCCCATCCCTTCTTATCAGACGCTTTATCAAACACTCACTGCTTTAATTTTTAGAAACCTTCTTGCTCCACTTAAATTTATTCATGGCCAGAACTATTTGTTCTAGGGCCAATGCTATTGTTCAGCATAATGAGCTTGCTTTCCTGCACCCCTCCTCCTTTTCCACCACCTGTACTCACAAAATATTATCCCAAAATAAAGAAACACATCTCTGGCTCTCAGCCAAGGGGAGAGAAATCAGCATTCAGGGTGTCAAAGCGATTTTTACCCAGACTCATTTCATAATTGCTTTAAGGCACCTCAAAAGCTCTCTCTGTGCTCCCACTGGGATGTAAATTTTGCTGCAAGCAAATTTTCTTGTAGTGTGTTTTCTCTGTCCTGTAGCTGCCATTGAACATGTATAGAGATGTTGGCAATGTTTGGAGATAAACAGCTTTGCTGTCTCCAGTTATTTTGATTAAAAGGGATGACATAATTAAATGGCCTTTGAAGTCAGCAGGGTAGTCAAAAAGTAAGAAGACGCAAAATCTTTTCTGTGGATTTTGGTGTGATTATTTCACTCATGCTCTGACTGTTGGGGCTTTGGAGCAGGACCCATCCCTGCTGCACAGCTCTTGGTGGGGTGGTCCCTGTCACTGGCTACTGCTTACTCCTGTGGGTTGCATTGCTGTCACTGCCATGCACTGAAATCCTCCCGAGGAAAGGAGGAGAAAATCCCTCTTTCACCATAAATGCATTTCACTGAGGCAAACACTGTGGTTTCTGCCTAACAGATGCCTGGCAATGCACTGTCTGATTAGGCAACAGCTTTTTTTCACTTCTGTATCTCTGCAGAGCATGCAGACCCCCGTGTCCTGCCACTGCCTCGAGTTACCATGTCCACGCTTCTTTTTCTGCACCTATGGACAATGGGTTACCTGCTTAAAACTCTCCCTGCCAAAGCTAATTCTCCAGGGCAAGGTCAACCCATTCAAAGCCAGTTCAAGAACAGTTTCTTACCAAGGAAGCTACAAAATGATTTAAAGCACAGCCCAGTGGAAGTAAACTAGCTTCAATCCTAACTGGGCAGCAGTTCCATAACTAAAACATTGAATACAATACAGAGCTGCCCTTGAGCTAGACTGTTAATTGACAGCCTTATATCACTGTGTGGGCATGGTCTGTCCAGCTGTAGCACACTTGTTCCCATGTGCAGTTCACCAACTGCATTGCAATTACTGCTATTATTTGTAGGAGAAGAGCAATGATGGGCAGTGAGGAAGACAGGGATCTCCCCTCTGCCAGGCACCCTAAAAAACTGGCCAGAAGGCCACTTCTGCCCCAAAGAATGGGATCAGGCAGAGAGAAGTTGAGTGAAATGAAGCAGTCAAATCGCTGTTGCCCAGGCAGAGGGAGGGAGGGGTTCTCACAGAAGAAAAACAGGGATAATTCTACATATTTTGCACCTGAGGCTTGGCAGAGGCTGTTAGCTTAGGCTTGGTGCCAGGCAAACAAGGTTTTTCTGCCTCTCTGCCCACACTGAGAGGCCTCACGCAAGTTTTGCAGCGGGACAGACTTTCTGGATGGAGCTGGGCTGCAGGAGCCCACTCAGGTGTCTCTGGGCTCACAGCAGAGTCAATCTGCCAAGCAGATCATCCCCCACAGCTAATGAGGAGCCAGCTCATTTGTTATCCTCTTTCAACAGTCGTGGAGGACTAAGATACTAACAATTATGGGACTCCAGCAAGTTTGTCTGGGACGACCCAGATATCTTCGACCATGTCTTTAACAATTAGACCATCTTTCTGGGCCCCTCTCACGTCCTCTGGTGCAGCAGGATAGCCTAGCTGGTTCCTGTAATTTGCAGTCTGAAAGTGTTTGAGTTGTACACTCTGAAGAAGGATGGATCTCGAATGGCAAAGCATGAGCTTCGCTTCAGTTCTGGACAAAAAGAACCAAGACTCATTTCACTGCCCTGCTATTCAGATTTATCAGATAAAAGACAAGTTAGTTTTACAATAACTCTAATAAAAAGGCAGTGCCTTAAACTTATCACTGAGTCAAATTCTGCTGAAGAACATGGCAGCAATCTCATAAGGAGCTCAAATAATATCCTGTTCTGTGCAAGCAAACTGGTTCCTGTTTGCACAAAAACTCATCTCTGAACTCAGCTTCACAGATGGAGTCTTAGGATGCACTACCTTGGCTAAAACAACTGCTTTTGTGTCTTCCCCTGAGGTCAGGTTTTGTTTAGACCTTCCACAGCTGAGTCTCCAGAAGCTCTGGATTCAACCCAGTGCAGGTCGTCAGAGAGCCTGCTCTGTGCTTCAGCTTCTGCTTGGAGGTTATTTGACATAAAGCACACGATTATAATCTACATTCCTTAATGAGCACATGGGTTGAAAGACCAGCAAGGCACATGAGGAATCAAATGATGTAGCAGAGCCCTTGGTCAGGTCATTGCAGAGGTCATTGCATGGCTGGCAACTGGCTCCATGGAGCACAGCCCCACAAACACACACACTGGAGGACAGGGGTGATCTCTGCCCCCAGGGGACTTTCAGTCTGCATGGAGGGACCTTTGAACAATGAAGCCAAAGCCCTACAGCCTCTGTTTGCAGAGCATCTCCAGCTGTGTTAACCCTCGAGAACCCCCAGCTGGAGAGGAGCATTCAGCACCTGAAACCTTCAGTCAGGTCTTGCTGTGAGCAGAAATATTCATTTTTTTGGCTACAACTCTTTTATTTCCAGGGAAAAATCAAATGTTTAAGTCATTTTCCCACACACAGAGCATCCCTCCCAGGAGCACAGCAAGTACCATGAACCTGAACCTGTTGGAACTGGAAGAGATTTAAGTAATAAAAGGGCTTATCCAAAGCTGCTTTAATCCCGGCTCTGGTGCACATTTCTGGAGACCTTTCAGTGCTGCCCAGGCTGACTGGAAATCACTTACCCTGCTCTGCAGGTGAGAGAAGGAGTTGGGGAAATTAAGCTTGCTGCCCCTTTTCCTCTTTCTCCTTCCAAAGCAGAGTTTTATCCCCAGTGGCTCAAACCAGGAACTGGCAAAGGGTATAAATCACCCTTTGGTATTGCCTCAGCCAGAAAAGCCATGTTGCAAACCTACCCAGGCTGCCAGCCAGGATGTGAGAATGAGGAAATGCTGGGAGCTGGGCTCTCCCGCTGCTGTCCTTCGGCCTCTTTGCCCACGGGCATATGGGACAGGGAACGGGGAGCCGTTCACCCCATACCCTACTGCTGGGGTGGGGAGGTGGGACAGGGACATGTCCCAGGGTAGATGGTCCTGCCCCAAGCAGGCATCACTGGGTGCTGAGTCTGTCCCCTGCAATGCGGTGGGGACAGACCTGCCCTGTTCTCCACCCTAATGCACTTTGCATTCTCAGGTCCTCATCCCTTCCCTTGCCCCAGGGCAGGTGTTTACCTGATTATCTCATTTATCAGGTATTTGTCTGTTAAAACCACTTCCATAAGCTCCTGCAGAGACCTGCTTTCTCTCCTCTTTAATCTCTCAATCCAGTTAACCTCATCGCTTCCTCTTTTACCCCCAAAGGACTCGGCAAATGATTTGCCCTGTCATTCTCTGCAGACACATTCTGCATTTCGAGAACAGGTTTCATATCTCCCTTCAGTTTTTCCTGCCCAAGTGAAACCCAACTCTTTCATCAGAGCTGTTATTTACAGGGTGTCCAACAACTCAGCCTCTGTTCCTTGCTCTCATTTTTCTTGGAGGATGCACAGAACTGCATTTTCTAATTGAGCCCCTAAAAGGCACCAGCTGGAGCAGAGACGCCACTTCCCCAACGCGCCACTTCTCTTTCTTCATCCCAGAAAAGTGTTTGCTTTTGCACAACTGTGTGACACTGTTGACTCATGGGGCACAGTGTCCATCACCCTGTCCTCTGGCTCCCCACGGCCACTGTCCGGCCGGTCGCTCACCCAGTGTCCAGGCGGTCAGTCAGTCCGACCACACAGGGCATAACACTGTCCCTGTTTTTTTAGACCAGCTCTCCAACGTTTTTTAATTTTTAGTCTCTCCTCTAAAATGGTTCCAGTCCCTCCAAGCTCAGTGTCACCTACAAATTCAGTATGTGCCTCCCTACTCCATCACCCGCTAATGAACACATGGGCTGACAGGCACTGACCCTCCCCACTCCGCACACCCTCAGGTTTAAACATTGATAAATATTGAGAATGTTGTTTTTGGAAGCCAGCAGTGAAGCCAAAGGCATGTCCCTGACCACAAGATGTTCTTCACCATGACCAAAAGTCAAGAACATCTTTCAAAACAGAGAAAAGTAGAGGAGAAAGGCCTACCAGAATTTCCTACAGGGGCAAAATAGTCTCTTTTTTCCCCACACAAGTTCAGACATTTTGGCTACAGTTTTTGTATAGAACTACACCAGCCTGTGGTCACTTTGTAGGAATAATTTCCCTCCCCAAAGTTAAAAAATCACCCGTATATAATATAGAACTGGAAAACAAACTTTTGGTCTGTTTTCATCAAAATTATGTACTTTTAAGCAGTTACCAACAGGTTTTGCCATAGATGCCTGCAAACTCTCCTCTTCCAAATTTGTCTCCAAAGGCAAGGGGCCCCCCTTTGCAGTACCACTTTTCTGCAGCAAAGTCCTTGTTTGAAGAGCTTCCTTTGCTCTTCTGCAAAAAGATCTTGCTGCCTGTGCCCACTGTGTTGATAGAGTAATGAGAAGCCTGAGAAAGACCTGCCGTGTAATAAAACATCATAAAATGGGAATCTGAAAGTCTGGGAAGCCCAGAGGTTTCACTGTAAGACCATGGAGAGCACAGACCTGAAGCAAGACAACCAGAGTTTGCTAGAGCAGTGCTGCTGACATAGCACACAGGACTGTATCTGGCTGATGTGACCTGGAATGAAAAAGTTATTTCCTCTGCTTATCAGCTCACAGTTCTTCAGCGATATAAAGGGGTGGTTTACAACAACTTCAGGTGCTGTACTTAAGTGTTATGGGGCTTCTCTTGCTTTTTTTGGCGGTCTTCAATCTCTTGCTGCTCTTAACAAGTTAATGATCATCTCAGTGACTCACCTACTTCTGAGCCTTCCCCTCTCCAAAGTGCAAGGAGAACAGGGAAGCAGCCAAGAGTCAGGATGGTGGAAGTTTCTCAGGTAGATCTAGTAACGGCCTGCGGCCAGACACGCTGGGAGGAGGTGCTCCTGCCTGCAATGAGCTGGTGCTTCCGCTCCTCTCTGGGCAGCACGTGCTGCTCTGCTGGGAGCTCCAGGGCTTTAGGGATGGCGAGACCTGACTCCGGCAGTCACTGCAGGGAGCTGGCAGAGGCTCCAGCTCTTTAAAACCTCTTTGTTTCTTTCCAGGAAAGACAGGGAGGAATTGCACTGCATGTGCATTTAAATATTTGTATTGGCTATTTCCACACCGCGGTGCCTGTTAGAAGGGTCTCCAAGATCAGCACGCCCTTGTCTTTCTGACTTTGCCTCTCCCAGTGACTCAGAAGATGCACAGGACCACATGGGGAGAAGATGGCTTGGGGGGCAGTGTGGGGTGGAGGGAAGACACAGCCTATGGCAGAGGGCCAGCCCAGCTCTTGCTGATCCCTTGCTTTCCCCCTGGGGAGCACAGGCGTGACACACAGTGTACACAGCACAGGTAGCTCTGAGCCAGCCCTGAATCAGCCCAGCGGTGAAAACATGGAGTTCTGACCAGGAAGGGCAACAAAGCTCATGTAGGCCCATGTTCTGTCTCTTCCGCCTTTCCCAGCAGCTCCTGCAAAGATCCTGGGAGAGACAGGGAAAATGCAATCGGCTGACCAGGTAGTCAGTCTTTGGGGACCCAGATGGGTGGAGATGGGTGGGAGAGAGATGCTCTTCACTGAAAATCAACTCTCTTCCCTGACGTGCCAGGACCCCAGAGCACCCTGCCTTCCCCTTCCTCCCCCACTGTTTGCCTATGTCTGGCCAAAACATGCCTTTGGCCAGCATCCCACAGAGGAGATCCAGCTTGCTTCACCTTTTCCACTGCACTGGCAGGGGTTTTGCAGGTCAGCCCAGAGAGACAAATATGTGCAGGTGTGCACAACATGCCTCTCCTGAGGACCTCAAAGACTTAGGGAGCCCCACTCGTGCTGAATGAGTACAAACACCATGTATTGCACCACTGCTCAGGAGAGCCATACTGTGCCAAGCTGTGCTGGCAGCTGCAGAAGGAGCTGATGCTGTTTGCCTGGCTGAGTCTGTCTACCTGGGATTTCTCTTTGATGGTCTTGAATGAGTTTTGTAAAGCCAGCTGTGCTGGAGCACTGACTCCTGCACCCATGTTTGGCCAGGACAGCCTTGTGGTGAGAAGTTAATTTACTCTAAGCACCTGAAGTGACGCAGGTTGGTTTCTAACCCCAACATAAGAAGAACATGGACCTGCTGGAGCAAGTCCAAAGGAGGCCACAAAGATGCTCGGAGGGCTGGAGCCCCTCTCCTATGAAGACAGGTTCAGAGAGGTGGGGTTGTTCAGCCTGGAGGAGAGAAGGCTCCGGGAAGACCTTAGGGCAACTTCCAGTACCTAAAGGGGTTACAAGAGAGCTGGAGAGGGACTTTGCACAAGGGGTTGTAGTGACAGGAGAGGGAAGAATGTCCTTAAGCTGAAGGAGGGTATAAGGAAGAAATTCTTCACTGAGGGTGGCGATGCACTGGCCAAGAGAAGCTGTGAATGCTCCATTCCTGGAAGTGTTCAGGACCAGGTTGGATGGGGCTTATAGCAACCTGTTCTAGGGGAAGGTGTCCCTGCCTGCGGCAGGGGGATTGGAACAAGATGATCTTTAAGGTCCCTTCCAACCCAAACCATTCTATGACTCTATGATCTATTAGTGCTTGCCCATGATCAGTAGTTGATATCAGCCTACTTCAGTGGTGTGGACACGTTACCACAGACCCTGGTTCTTGAAGCCTACAGTCCATGGGGACTTCTTAGGACATTTTTTTCCAAAGACTACCATAGTATAGTTCATACAAACTAAATGGAAACGCACGTGTTGCCACAACCAAGGCTTTAGAGAGACTCACTGAAAATCTGAGAACCTGGAAAAAGGATGGGAGGAATTTCTGTCTCAGCTCCTTAAACCATGGGAAAATTTTCAAAACATTTAAGTGGTTCAGGCCCGAGAGTATGTAATGGCTTTTGGAAATGTGATGGAAACCCCACATCACCAACATGCTTTCAAAATGTTTTATCCTTTCAGTTAAGCAACAGTTCACTTAAACTTAGATGAAGATGGGAAGCTGCTTAATTCACTGTAGGTCTGCAGGGAAAACTACCTGTAGTGGGTTTCTGTGGCTGGGTTTTGGTAGCAGGGGGGCTACAGGGATGGCTTCTGTTAGAAGCTGCTAGAAGCTTCCCCTGTCCCGTGAAGCCAATGCCAGCTGGCTCCAGGACGGACTTCCTGCTGCTGGCCAAGGCTGAGCCAATCAGGAGTGATAGTAACACCTCTGTTAGAACATATTTAAGAAAAGAAGATTGTGGCACAGAAAGAATTCCAGCCAGGGAAGGGTGGAGTGAGAACATGGGAACAACACAGACACCAAGGTCAGTGCAGAAGGAGGAGCAGGAGGTGCTCCAGGCACTGGAGCTGAGGCCCCTGCAGTCCCTGATGCAGACCATGGTGGAGCAGTTGTGCCCCTGCAGCCCATGGAGGATCATCAGGGTGCAGACACCCACCTGCAGCCCATGGAGGAGCTCATGCTGAGCAGGTGGATGCCTGAAGGAGGCTGTGACCCCGTGGGAGGCCCAGGATGGAGTGGGTCCTGCCGGAGACCTGCGGCCCATGGAGAGGGAAGCCCACACTGGAGCAGGTTTTTCCCAAGTAGGACTTGTGGCCCCTGTGGGGGACCCACATTGGTACAGCTCATCCGTGAAGGACTGCACCCCACAGAGGAGTGACCCACGGGACAGCAGTTTGGGAAGAGCTGCTGCCCGAGGGATGGAGTCACACCGGAGAGGTCCACCAAGGACTGTCTCCCGTGGGAGGGACCCCACAGGAGCAGGGGAAGGGCTCCTCTCTCTGAGCAGAGACAGAAACAACAACTGACCGCAACCCCCATTCCCCGTCCCCCTGCACCACTGGGGGGGAGGAGGGAGAACATGGAAGAAAGGAGGGATGGGGGAAAAGTGTTTTTAAGGTTATTTTACTTCTCACTCTTTTGCTCTGATCCTGTTAGTAATAAATTTAAGTACTATCCCCACTTTGAGTCTATTTTGCTTGTGAAGATAATCAGTAACTCACCTCTCCCAGCTCTTATCTCAACTCATGAATCCTTTGCTGTTTTTTTTCTCTCTCCACTGTCCAGTTGCAGAGGGAGAGTGAGAAAGTGGCTTTAGTGGGTACATGGCACCTGGCCAGGGTCAACCCACTACACTACCCTATGAGAAGCAGTAAATTAAAATTTGAAAATAGCATTTTCTTCCATTATGGGGTTGACAAAAAGCTAACTCTAATCACTGATGGTAAACTTGGAGATAACAAATTGGTGGCTTTTAATTCTTGGTATGTGACATTTCTTAACACAGCTGCCACTGCCCTTCCCACCTCTCAAGAGAGATAGCATGGCTGGCCTACTTCTTCCACCATTGGAAAAAATGTGTTTCCCCTGAATCTAAACCTGCTTCTATTTATGGGAGTGATGTTACAAGGTCACAGTCAAAGCATATTTCTTAACAATAAAAAGTAAAACAAAACAAACCCAAAACAAAAATAAAAAGCAAAGCAAACAACAAAAAATTATTATGCTTTCAAAGAGCATGTTTTCCTGGGGTTTGATGTGGTTCTGTTAAACACAGACTTGTTGAGTCATCAACATTTTCTTCTTTACAATCACAGAGGAAATCAAATATGTGCAGTGACTGCGGCATCTTATATCACTGTACTTTTGTTTCATGGCAAATGTGATTTTAAAAGAGGAGAAAACTTAAGCTTGATGCAGTATTTAAATCTTGTTAATCCTGCATCTCCCCAGCCCACAGAGTATTGATGCTGTAAGCAATGGCCTTCCTCTCCTGTTGTCTCTCAGTTTTGGTTTCTGGCCACAGGAGCCAATTTTTGGCGTGTTAGTTTTATTTAGACTGTTCTGACAAAAATCATCTGGGGTCTTCAGTGCCTGTCCACCTTCTGCTTTGCTCAGTGTGCTGCAGGCATTAGGAGCACAAACCCTTCCCCAAGCTCCCTGATGGGGCTGTGACAGCCCGTGTACCCCCCAGGCAGGTGTTGCACCCTAACCAGGGTCACAATACAGGGAAAGTCCCACCACAGGTTACATCATCTGAGGGATGGTCCTACTACAGTCAGCTCTCCAACTCCTTCACAGTTTTCATCCGTTGTTACTCTGACACGAATCAAATGCTGAAGTCCTTCCCAATAAGCATCCAACCTTTGTAGCTTTCACAAGTCCCTAAATCAGTACAGAAACCACGCAGCCGCTCCCCACTCGCCTGAGGGATCCTGGGCCCTGGCCAAGATTTTCCCCAAGTTTTTTTATATCTCAGTGCTGATTTCTCCCTGGCTGGAAGAAGCCACTCATCTCCTTAAAGCATTTGGAGAGCTGAGAATGAAAAGTGAAACCTAAACGGCAAGTGGTCCCAGAGGAACACAGTGCATCCATCCATCCATCCATCCATCCATCCATCTCCGCTGCGCTCACGAGGACCACATCACCTGGAACAGCAAACCCGAGCTGTTTCGGAGGGGGGGGGTGCCCAGTGCCAGGGAGTTTGCCGCATCTGCACGGACGTGTCCAGTAGTTACGGGAAAGCTCTTCCCGTGGGAACCCCGCATCGCAGCCCGGCGGACCCGCCAGGGACGAGCATCCCACCGACCTCTTTTCCCAGTGATCGCCCGGACTGGGACACACCGGTCCCCGCGGAAATCTCCACCCGAGATCTCTCTCCAGCCGCAAACGCAACGCTCGCACCGAGGCGGCTGCGTCCGAAACCTCCCCGAGGGCCCGGACCCCGCTGCCCGAGCCCATGGGCGGAGCGGGCCGCGGGGAGGGACCAGTCCCGCTCCGCAGCCCGGCCGCGGGGATCCCGGAACGGGAGCATAGGAGGCAGCGCTCCGCGGCCGGGGAGCCCCCGCGGACCCGGGACGTTTCCCCCCGGGCGGGGACAGCCGAGCCGAGCCGAGCCGAGCCACCCCCGCCCGGCGCTGCACCGCACGCCCGGCGCGCCCCGCGGCTGCCGGTTCGAGCCCCGGCCGTGGCTCAGCCCCGCTGGCCGCGGACTGTGCCCGTCCCCGCGCGGTGCCCGTCCCCCGCGGTCCTCACCTCTGCGCGGCGGCGGGAGGGCGAGCGGCGCCGTCCGGGAGCGGGAGCCGGAGCCGTGATGTCAGGCCCGGGCTCCGCCCTCTGCCCGTGTGCCCGCCGCGGCCGCAGCCACTGCCTCGCTCAGCTCCGCTCGGCTCGGCACAGCCCGGCTCAGTGCCCGGCCCAGCCCTGCCCGGCCCAGCGGTGGGAGCACGGGAGCGGTGGGACCCCCAGCCCCGTCCCTCAGCGCCCGCCTGGGTGGCACTGCCGTGCCGAGGTTAAACACGCACGGACAGGAGGGCACCGCTGCCGGGGCAGCCGGGTGTCCATTACAGACAGGAATCGAAGGCAGACCTTAATTTCTCTATTTATAAACGCATTTCAAAGCCAGCCGGTGTCTTATTTTAATGGACGGGTGCGGCTTGTTGCGCCTCTGGCCCTGCTATCAGGAGCCGTGCACTTGTTCTGAAAAGCTGTGCCACGAGGTGTGGAGCAGATAATGGTTCTTACCCACACTCAGAGAAAGAGTTGTCCTGCTGCAACCACCCCAACACAGCCACACGGCCCCACTCCGATAGACCAGCTCCGATAGACGCTCCGGGGCTGCCGAGAGCCGGCAGTGTCTTCTGGCAAAAGCACTGGGACAAACCCACAGGGACTTGAAAACAAATCCCTCGGGAGCTTTGGTTAGCTCTCTCAGTAGATGAGAGGAGCATGGAGGGGAGGGACCTGAAGGGATGGTTTCATCTGTCCCCAAGCTGTGGCATAGTTGGGGAGATGCTGGTGTGATCTGTGTTTGCAGCCTGGGCAGAGGGATGTTTAGTCCCTGCAGTTAGGAGGCTTTTCTGAATCTTTGCTGACTGCCATCAGTGAGCAGTGTCCACCTTGCACATGGGATGTGTGTTCCTAGGATGAAACAAACCCCATTTCTTTCCTCTTTCCTGGGCAGGCCATGATTTTAATGGTCTCAGCCCATTGTCACCAGCTGTCCTATACAGACGTCTCCCCTCTCCTGCCTCTGTGCTGCCTGCAAACAGGGTCAGCTGCCAGCCAGGGCTGTCCCAGCCTGAAAGGGCATTCACCACCTTCTCAGATCTAAGGAGTGAGAGATATAGAAACCTGCTAATATGGGGAAGCTGCAGAAAAGATATGAGATTGCTAGGGAAAGCTCCCACTGGTGGCTCCCAGTGGCTTGGACCCTGGATAAGAGGGAGCTCCAGAGGCTTGGGATTTTCAAGCTGCAAACTTCGAGATGCTGTGAGTCCCTTGGGTATCGGACAATACTGGAAAGGTGAGAAAACCTATTGGCATGGTTAGGAGAAGGAGGATCATTGGGACAGCTGTACTTCATCATGCCTCTGTGAAATCCATCTGTGACTGAATGCAGCTGAGAGATCCAGATAATTCCTTAACTCCTTCTTGCCTGTTGTGGCCCCTGCCTCCTCATGCCTATCTTAATGATAATTGATATGCCACAATCACCTTTCTGTGGAGACTGAAGGAAAGAAACTGTTGAACTCTCTTGTGCCTTATGTATGTTGTTACCTTCTCTCTCACATTATGTAAGGACAAATTTTGCCTTTCAATTTATTTATAGAACCTATAGTCATTGCCTTGTTTGCCTTGGTCATCACAATTCATTTTACAGTTTCATCTGATCTCTCAGGTCTCTGCAGAGCCGTGGCTGCACCAGGTTGGTCTCCTGTACCTTTCCCTTGCATGGGTGAAAGCCACAGGTTTATGATCACTTCCATGGTGGGTAATGACCAGCTCTCTGGAGTTCCTGAAACGGTGAAATCTACTTCTTTTGTTTGTTTGTTTGTTTGTGTTTGGTTTTGTGTTTGGTTTTTTTTGTTTGGTTTGGTTTTTTAAGATTTCTCTTCCTTTTTGTAAATTAGCAAACTTTGCAGATTTTATCTCCATCACTTTCATTAAAACATACTCTGCTTTTCCACCTGTCTATCACAGAGAAGCATCTTAGAATAAACACCCATTTTACACCTGTCTCCTCAAACCCTGTCCACACCACCCCTTTGCTGGATGGTTTAAACCCTGCAGCTCTATTTTGCCTCCAGCCATTTCAGTAGGTAGATAAAGCCTCCCCAGCTCCCAGACCTTGACTGACTTTATTTTTTGCTCAAGAAATTCCCTTGGGAACTCTCTTTCTGATGACTTGACCTGATATGGCCTTGCAAGTTGGCTTAATTTCTCTTCTACCCAGAGAGACTCAATGTGCTGGGATCGTGCTGGACTTGGCCAGTGTTTCTGTATCTTTATCTGTTTTTTCCCCCCCCTTTCGTCTTGCTGGTCCTGAGCAAGAGCTTTTCCCTGTGTCATCTGGACCCTTCTTCTCACAGCATTCATCTATCCTGGTCCATCACTCACTGGTTAGAACTGCAACTCTCTCTCAGCACCATCTGTGTCCCTGTGCCCATCTGGCTGTGTCCTGTCATCCCCTCAGCCGCAGTGCCAGCTGCACCCCTTCCTCCCTGTTCTTCCCCCCCACAAGGCTGGGCAGTTGCTTCAGGGCTGGGGCTGGCAGGTTCTGCCAGTGCCTGTATGCCAGCACAGTGTGGCTCTGGTGAGCAGATGAACCTTGACAGCTCCTGGTTGCCAGGACAGGGAGCCATGGGGAGTCCCCACCTCCCACAGTGTCTTGGGGCTCCTGCTGGGATGCTCAAGCCATCTGAGGTGAAGTGTGAAGGGGTGCACCAGGACAGCTTCTGTCCCACACCTAATCAATAGGGGTGGTGGCCCAAGGCATTCCCTGGCTTTGTTGCACCCAGACACAAAGTGAGTGGTCCCCAAACCTCCCTGTGACCCTCCCCGCTTGTTGGCTCCCTTGGGTGCATCATGTGGCACCCCAAGGTCTGGTGTGCCCCCGGAGGACACCTGGGATGCAGAAGTGCTGGGCAGCGGTGGCTGCACCTGAGCAGACCCTGTGACAAAAGCAGAGCTCGGGGACATCACCTCACCCTGCCACTTGCAATGTCATGGCAAGGGAATGACTCTGCTTTCCTCTGAAATCCAGACATAGTAAGTGGCAAACTTAGCGTTGACAAACCAACCTATTTGGCAGGGCGGTCAGTAAATATACCTCCGCCTCTGGCCTTCCCAGAGCTGCATTTTGGGCTGGAATCTGCTTTCTTGGGGTCCAAGGTACCTTTTGGTTTGAGAAATTGGATTATAAGCAAGCAGGGTTTGCCAGCAGGGTGCTCTGGACTGGCATGTGGCCCAGCAGCACCGAAACTGCCAAGCCCAGAAAGGAACCGAGTGGCTGGAAAGGTGCATGTACAATACTGGCAGGGCAGAATCAATAATGTGTGGTTAATTATTGCCAGTGAGCAGAGGCCAGAAATTGGTTTGGCGCGGTTGTGAAACACAGGGCACGTGCAGGAAAATGAGCTGAGGACTGCAAAAATGGGCATGGAGGGAGCTGTGATGGCTCTGTGAAGTTGAAGGTGGGCAAACATCATCTTTATTGGGTGAAGAAGTAATAGCTTATGCTCTTCCTCAACTCTGCTGGGGTCATCTGGAAGGACTGGGAGTGATGCTGGCACCTGACAACTCTGGGGACAGACCTGGCTGAATCTTCATGGAGCTGCAAGGAGGGAGCAGGCAGAGGGAAGCCACTTGTGGGCAAGTTTCAGGCATGACAAAGCACTGCTGTGTCCCTCCTAAAGTATCCCAGGTGGGGAGGGATGGACTGTACCCCTACAGCCCTCCTCCCACCTGAGGGCTCTGCGCTGGCTATGGTGGCTGTATGGTGCTAAAAGTCAGTGGAGGTCTGCAGCCACGCCAACCATCTGTCACCTGTCACACCAATCACACCGTCAGCCATGTGTCTCTCACTGATGATCCAGAAGTACTAATGAAATGCCTGATTTTTGGACCAGGCTGCTGAGGTGAGATGTGGCTGAGTGTGGGTGATTGCACAGCCGTGTTGCCAGGGTGCTCAGGAGGATGCTCGGGCTGGAAGTGTCCGTGCGGGGCTTATGCACACCTGGAGTATCGCGGATTCAACTTCTGGGCTGGGCCACATGCCCCTCCCCGGGGTCTGGCGGCATCCCCTGGGGAAGTCGGTCGGAAAGAACAGTTAACGTGGTGCTGCCAGAAAACGGCTTCCCGCTGCTAATCAGCTCCCGGCAGGTTATCGCTTTCGCAACTGCCCGGCTTTTCAGAGAAAAGTGTCATTTATCGGCCCTTCACGGAGGAGATATGGTAGAGATGCTCGGTGCCGGGGCTCGTCTCCGCCTGTCGTGCAGGCGCCATCTAGTAGGAAAAGGAGAAAAAGACCAAAGACCAAGGAAGGTGAATGTAGAAATGCAGTTTCTTTCTGGGAAAACTTTAATCAAGCACAAAGTTGCTCTGGGGCATGGTTCTGGTGCTGAGCCCGTGGTTTGGGTACCCACAGCAGAATTCACTGCATGGGAAATGGTGAGGCATGGAGATGCCACAAACTGGAGCACAGCTTGTCCAGGATGGATCTGTATTTATTTGATCTAAAAATAGACTTTGACATAAAGAATCATTTCCAGGGAGCTCCTTGATAACATTGTCAGGGCTGAATTTGGTTTATTAGCTGCATAGTTTAATTGCAAAACACTGGCTTTAGCTTTGGTGGGTGGTAGATCCTCCTGTTTCCAGCACTAATGTCATCCCATCAGCTGGAGCTTTACTTACAGTTGAAAACCTCTCTCTTGCACCCCTGCATGTACGATTTCTCATCATGGAGGTATCTGCTTTGGTCATATCACACAATTTTACCACAGATCCCATACTGCTGTTGTCATCTTTTAACAGTCACATGGATTTTCACTGTGATTTCCCAGCCCTAGGGTTTTGCCAGGGAAAACCTCCCAAAATCAACCCCTCCCAGGGTGAAACAAAAAGGGCCTATAACACTAATTTCCTTTAAACAGAGGAAAAAAAAGTCATGATTTTATACCAATCTTGCGATTTTTACTCAGCTTGGCTCTCCCTGTTCCGTGTGGGGAGCTGATAATGCTGGATGTCTGTTATCTGCTGCACATGGATTCCCGCTGGCAGGCAGGCTGTCCTCTGCCACGGATACACTGATGCACACCCCCATGCAGCAGGTCCCTGTGATATGTGTGTGCTGTGGCAAGTCCTGCTTGAGGCATGTCACCCTCTGGCCTTTCTCCTCCATTCCCCAGAATACCAAGAACCAGAGGCCAGGGATTCTGCAGTGTGAGTGACATCACCATCACGGGGGTCCAGTGGCTTCACCCTGCAAGGGACTGCACAAGCATCATTGCCCTTTGCCTAGAGCAGAACCTTAATTCATCTCCAATTTCACAGATAAAAGCCTGAATTAATTAAAGAAGAGAATAGAAACCACTTTGATTTCCAGAACACCGGAAACTCCTAATTATCACAGCTCCCAAAAGCACTGCTATAATTAAGGGGCTATTGCTATTCCCACTGCAGACCCAGTTTTTGCGGGGATTTACAAATGGCACCTAAATTTTTTGCTTTTGGTGAAGTACAGCAACTCGGGGCATGGATTCTGGCTCCAGGTGCATCCCTGTAAATCAGCCAGAACACCACTGGAACAGCATTTAATTCCCCCATGGGTTTCTTATTAGAAATCCAGAGTCCCCAATGGCAGTGTGCTACAGACAGCGTCTGCTCTCCAATTATACTCTGATTATACAAAATAATAAAACTGGAGGACTTTTTTTTCTTGCCTTCTGGTCTTTCCGTCTTTGAAATACACTTGGGGGCTGTTTCTAGCTTTTTTATAATAACCAGCATTTATTAGTATTTAAAAAAGGTGGTGGAAACTGAATTTCTCACCTGATCTCTGGTCCTCTGGTTCCTGTAACCTTTCCAGAAGTACTGAAAGCATCATGACAACACTGATGGTGCAACAGCCAGACTTTGCTGCAGCGTGAAAGTGGCAAAGCACCCCTAAATGCAATAACTGAGCAAATCCCACAGGAGCATTTCTTCTGCAAATGCCAGGTCTGGTGGTTACTGGGCAGGACAGAGTGCTCCCAGTTGCCTTTTGCCTTTTGTGTCAGATAAGTGGCGAGGTAAAGGTGTAGCTGACAACATACATTGCCTCTGTGTGCTCAGGTTTATCCTTGGGCTGCTGCAGCTTTCCTGTCTTTATCCTGAAACAGGTTTAGATTAGGAAGAAATTCTTCATTGTGAGAGTGGTGAGGCACTGGCACAGGTTGCCCAGAGAAGTTGTGGATGCACCATCCCTAGAAGTGTTCAAGGTAAGGTTGGATGTGGCACTGAGCAGCCTGCTCCTGTGGAAGGTTGTCCCCGCCCACAGCAGGAGGGTTGGAACGAGACAATCTTTAAAGTGCCTTCCAACACAAACCATTCTGTGATTCTCTATTCCATGACCCCTTTACTAAGTGTTTTCTGAAGTCTGCCCACTGCCAACAGTTTTCTTGATGGGTGGCAGCTTCACCACCGAGGTGGTTCTTCTGCTCTCTGGGTCCTTCACAGCTGTACAAAAAACTGTCCCAAAAATTCTCATTCCTTTTGTCAGCTCCCTTCCCTCTCTGTTGAATGGCCCTGGTTTTCCCCACCTCCCCCCATCCTGACCAGGGGTAGTGTCTGGCTCCAACATCACGCAGAGGCAGGTAACCAGGGGAAAACACATTTCCCCTCCCAGCAGTGTCCTTTTAGTAGCCATCACTCGTGTATGGGCAACACAGACATGCTTCAAGATCAGACCAAGCCATGGCTCTGCTCTTCCCCCATTGCTGGAAACTGGTTTTGTTTAGCAAAATGTCACCAGCTTGGGAAAAAAAAAAAAGAATGTGAAAGGAACAAGTGCAAAATTTGCCTGTATTAGACATGCAGGGAAGCATTGGAAGTTAAGAAGATCACAGACAATTGAATTTAATTGAAAAATAAGATTAAACAGAATGAGACTTGAATATGAAGAGCTAATTTGAATTAAAGAAACAAGCTGATTGCCTGAAGAATGAAGAAGGAGGATTAAAATTATTTTATTTTGTATCTGGGTTCCAGCTCTTTATGTAGGATAACTTCTAAAAAAGACCCCAACTACCACCCTCAAAGTGGTTTTATACTTGATGAAATTATAACTTTTTTTGAGATGGTCACAGTGCAGAGGGAAATGGTTGATCTACTCAGTTATCTCATGGGCTTAGGGGAGATTTGAAGTATGTATAGTAAAATGGGAGAGTTTGATCCAAGACTTATGGCTTCCCAGCATCATCTCAGGTACGAAGTAGGTCTCAGGTAGCAAGGTCTGCATTTCCCACTTTACGGAGAGGGACCAAAACCCAAACCCCAGGGGAAACCAGGGGGGTCAGTGGCTGGTGGACATTTTCCTCAGGAAAGGCAGTGGAAGGAACCTTTCCAGGCCTGTCAAAACCCGGTGCAAGTGACTCCAAGCAGAAGCCACAGGGGCAGGCAGCTCGTGTACAGTGGTTGTGGTTGGGCTCAGCTCCTGAAAGCAAAATGAGTAAGAAAATAGTTTTAGGGAAAATAAATAGTTTGTATTCACAGCACAAACAGGAAAATTATACACAGGCAAGTAGCACAAATGGGAAAAATAAGAGCTTAATTTTCAGTGTTTTTTAGATTTAGAGGCATCTTTATTCTACAGGAGTTCTCCTGAAAGTGGCAAAATGGTTTAGCACATCCCCCCACAGCTTTCTTAATTTCCACTTGGCTGCTGCTCCCTCTGCTACAGAATAGTCAGCCATCAGCACCCTCCTCCCCACTGAACAGTCCCACTGAACGGTGAGGCTGCTACGGCCACATCCCCCTGCTTCCCACAGCCGGGCAGGATCCGTCCTCAGTGGGATGGGCTCGTCTGGGAGCCCATGCGGTGCCACTGGCTGACTGTTGTGCCGGGAGCAGCCAAGCGCGCCGGGCGCCGTGGATGAGCCAGCAAAGGTCACTTCCAAGTCACCCTGTGGCGCGGCTCGGCACAGAGCTCAGTTGTGTGAGCCAAGGGGGCTATCGGAGCCCTCATTCTGTGGATGGGGAGGAGGCAGGCCACGGGCTTAACCCTTTTCAGACGATAATTTTGACATTTTGTTGTCGCTTGAAAAATTTGAAATATGAATAAACGCAGTGGCGGTGCTCCTTTGTACTGACTGTGACTGCCAGACTGGGGACTGATTTAAATGTGATTTTAATGTGTATTTAATGGGTACACTGGTCATTCGTCCCTGTCTTTAGCTGCCACAGCTGCACTTCTTCACTACACACCTGAGCTGATCACAGTGTATCTATTGCCTGCTCCTTCTCGCCCATCCTGCCATACACTTCATTCCCAGCCTCACCTCGCCTCCTCCAGTCCCTGACCAACCAGAATCTGCTCCATCCCTCTCCCATCCCAAGAAAACAGAGACAGGGATGTGTTTCCTCCAGCACTCCATGGAAAAGCATGAGCATGGTAGTGCACCTCCTGCAAGCAGGTCTGGTAGCACATCCCAGAGCAGGGTGATAACCTGCCTCACGCCCCAGGGATTATCCTCTGCCCCAGTATTGCGTGGGGATCTCATTTCTGAGCAAAATCCAGCTGTGGTTTCATTAAAGAGGCTCTTGCTCCTTGTGCTCAATATTTAATTTAGCACAAGTGTGTGTTTTGAGTTCAGGGTGTTGATTAACCATGACTCCAAGATAGAGGGAAATTACTAATATGGGAAAGTGCAGTTAGTATTTCATGGCAAAGAGTAATTGAGCTAACAATTGACATATGGAGTTGTGTGGGCAAACTAATTAAATTTTACATCTTCCCAAGCATTTGTGAGTTTTATAAGCATTTGATTTATATATTAATTAAACCTCACAGTGAAATAAAGAGGACATAACTATTTACACTGCAAATGTGTCCATCAAGAGGAAGGGTTCAATGTATTTTCAAGCAGATACTAAAGTGTCTCTGTGAGTCCCCAACTTAGCTCAGTGGTGACAGAGCAGGCTGGGACCATGTCCCACCCCAGGAGGCTGGTCATGCACTGGCACAGGGTGCTGAGCATCCAGCCCTTGGCATGCTGCTAGACAACCCTTCATCTCCTATGGTGTCTGTTCCTCCTCTTCAACATCAGGAACAAGCTCTGTGCTGCCCAGTAGGTTGACATCTCCCTGGTGGGCTGCAGAGCCCAGATTTCCCACTGATCTGGGTGCTTTGCAAGTAGCTAGTGAGAAAGCAGATACATGATTTAAATATTTATCTTACCCATGAGCAAGGCACTAGAGGTGGTTATGGCATCTCCTGGGATGACCTTGTTGAGGTTTTCTGGAGTTGTCTTACTCACATTATTTCACATCTAAAGGGAACTTGCACTGTGTGTATTTGCAGCTGGACAGAGGGATATCTGGAGAATTTGTGGTGATCAGCATCATTTTCAGCCTGGTTGATGCTCTGATGCAAAGGAGTTCCTGAAATTATGGGATTGCTCCTCAGGATTTGCACCCTGGGATCTTGGGCAAGGAGCCATTTCTGCAGCTGGGAGAAGATGGTATCTGGGTCCAATGACAGTGACATGTTCTAAAATGTCCAGCCCTTGCCCTGATTTTTTCCTTTAGCCTGTCACTGCATTCCCCACTGCTGACACATCTGTCTGCAGCACACGTCTCCAGGGCTGTTTGGGTGAGCCTGGAGGCCAGTGCTGGGCTGATTTTGGGGCAGTCCTGGGAGGTGCAAGGCTGGCTGGAGGTTTCTGGCTGTGCTGGGATGATCTGTGAGCCTTTTTTGGAGCAGAAACACTGAGTTTTGTTCCAGGGCTGAGTGTTTGGGCTGCTCCTGCCCGAGACAGTCTGGCTTACTGCTCCAGTGAGTGTTCCTGCTGCTCTCCGGAGCTGCTCCTGCCAAACTGCCAAACTGCCCCTTACTGCTATATATGTTTTATTCCCAGGGGTTATGATGCCTGTAAACCCCTCTGATTCCAAAATAAATAAAATAGAGAAGTGTTTCTATACTGCTCTGCAATGATGCTTCCCAGCAGCAGAGGCAACAAGGCCGTACCATAGCCCTTGCTTCCATTTCTATATCCTGGCTCTGACATCCTCATGATGCTAAAAAATAAATATATCCTTTATATTTCTTATTATTGATATGTTATTTTTGCCTCTTTTGAATGGAGAAATAGGAGCTGTTTTTGTCAGCAGTGACATAGGATTCAGAAGATGTTAGGTTTTGGTAGGAAAACGGAATTACAGCTAAAACATAGGTATTAAAAGTCCCTTAGATTTAGTAAACTATTCATAACAGGTGCACAGCTGATATTCATATCTATCATTACTATGAAATAGATGGTAGCTATATCCTAGGAATCATCCTGTGTGCCACCTTTCTGTCCCACCTGGCCTCTGGGGACTCCATCAATCTTGTGACGACCAGTGATTCCTGTTCATGGTGTCAGTGACAAATATCTTGACCCATTGAAGAGGAAAAATTACAAAAACTTAGTGTTTGTGTGCAGTGTAAGTTAGAAGCTGTGGGGACAGGAGCAACCGGGTTGGAATGAAAATGGGAGGAAAAGGGGCTGATTCTCAGTGTCAACTACTTTTAAGATCTGGTGCCTTGCAGAGTGTCTTCCCCAAGAAACCTTGGGGGAAGCAAGATGCATATGGTACATATGGCACACTCTGTGTCATAGGCACAGGGGGACCATGGTGCCTCCTGCAATATTGCATGTTGAACCAGTCCCTCAGCTCATCATTTATGCAATATCTCAAACCTTGCAAAAATTGAGTCCACTGCCAAATATTTCCTGTGGGCTCTGCCCTGGCTCTGCAAAAGGACTCACTATGTGAGAAGCAAACACCTGCTGAAGCCTATGCCCATCCACCTGGTTGTGATTGAAAGGTATTCAGGGCGCAGAGACAACCGTATAGAAATCAAAGCTACCTGGGAGCTGGGATGAAAATCAGTTTTTGCTGCAGGTGCATGCTGGTGTTTGGAGGAGACCAGGAGCTAATCCACCACCAGTGATTGAGTATCCATAATTAAATTGCTGACAGTATCTGTAGTAGGACTCAGGATATTGATGATCCCCGAAAAACCTTGGGACAAGCATGCCCTTGCTGAGGATAACATCACCCATGGTCAAACAGACTAGCATCACTTTACCACATGGGATCTCAAGAATATTCTGTAACAAACACACCACCACCTTTTCCCTGCCAGTTCAGCCTGACTACTAATACACCTGGGAACACCTCACATCTCTGCACACAGCATTGCATTTCATTGGCATTTTTGCTCTAATGTTGGACTACAGTGTGCCATCAGTGTGTGCATTCCTCATCTTCAAAGCAGTGTAGCTAATACAATGCATGGCACCTCGCTGTTTTGCTAGCAGTGCCAATACATTAAACCTAGGAATGCAACCAGGACAAAGAATTTTAATTTCATATGATAACAGGACCTGCAGATCTCCCTCCCCATGGTATTTAACCAGAGTATTAGAATAGGGTGCTTTAGAAACAGCCACGTGCTGTGTGATGGAGGGGCAGAGCTGGCAGATCACCTTGAGACAGATCTGACCTGATGGATGCTGGTGTATCAGAAATCACCCTGAGTGGTCATGTAGTCAGTGGGGGCTTTTGTGTAATGTCACAGGTAGAATCAATAATGAACCTGGGAGACTAAACAGTGTAAAATCTAAGCAGCCTCTGTCCTCTGCTGCCGCTGATTTTGAACGGACATATGCAAGGCTGCTCTTGGGTGTCCTACCTAAGTGCTGCTTGTCCTGTGGGAGCAGGTACCCAGGTCAATGCTGCAGTCCTTCTCAAGGCTGGGGCTCTGCAGGAGGTGGGGATGCCCACCCCGGGATCTCTTTGCTCCTCAGAATTCCTCAGCCCTGGTGGCATTGCCTGACTTTCTCTGCACAGTCCCTCTGCCCCTAGCTGCTTTCAGAGAAATGGGGACTGGAATAGATCCATTGCTCCAAAATAACATATAAATAGGAAGTGAAAGGTCAAGGCTTCCTTCAGAATTATTTTGCTCACAGCATCAGAAAATGTAAGGGACAAAAGACTTGTGATGATCAGCCACTGATCAGCTCCAGGTAGTGCAACCCTGGCCTTGGGCAGCCTTCTGGTTTCTGTTTCCTCTCTGGATTTCACAAACTGGCCTATCAGACCTCACTTACAGAGAAGACCCATGTGCAATTTTAAAGATACTGTTAGCTGCCCCTGTTCCTCCTCCATCCTAATGTGAAATCTGTCATTGCACTCTATCAACGTGCCTTTCTGCCTGCATCCTGTATGAGCTCCAGATTGCTATTGATATGCGGGGTAGCCACGACAATCTTGAGGAAATTTGTGATCTGGTCCTGGCATATTTGACAGATAACACTCGAAATACAAATGTCAAAACGCATTTAGGTTTTTTCCCTTTTCTAACTCACCCTGAAGAAAATGCAAACACTTTTTGACAGAATCAGTTCAGGAGCCTCCTCTAAGCCAGGCCTTGAGTGTTAGGAGAATCTGCCTCTTAAAGCCATATAGATCCACTGCTGCTGTATAAAAAATATTCTTTACCCTGAGGCAGAATTACTTAAGAAAATCCTGACATGATTAGACACCACGGTCTTCTGAGAAAAGAGTAACTATACTATTAAAGGATAACTGAGATGCTGCATAAACTGACAGTATTTAAATTACTTGATGTCACAGTTCTGAAATGTCATTTGGCATGGGGGCACAAGGAGGGACATGAATATTATCTGGGTACCACTGTGCAGCTATTCTGTAGCCTGAATGTGCTCTGCTGGAAGCACTTGCAGGTGCTGCAACTGCCCTTGACCTGCTGACATGGGGTATATTTAGGCTATGGTTTGGTAAAATTTATAAACACAGGCTTGAAAAATTTATAACAATTAATAAATAAATATATAGAAATTTTTGCATGTGCTTTAGCATGCTAGAAGTCCTCTTGCCTTAGAACAGTATAATGATGTCAGTGAAATGATTATCTTGTAATGCCTAAGAGCCCGGCTCCACCATTCTATTCAATGATACAGTTTAAACACAAAGCCAGGGTCTAGAGTTACATGCAAATACCATGAAGTTCAAGCTGAAATTACAATAATTTGGAGTCAACATAGTGTGTTAAATGACACTCTATGCATGTAAATAATCATACATCAATAATGTAGAACCCTTCAGACTTCAATCCTTAACCACAGCAGGCAGAAGGACTAAGCCTGGAGCACATGGATAACCACAGCCCTTGCTGGCTTGTGTGTGTGTGTAGGTTTTCAGGGGCAGTATGAGTATTTTGTGTTAGCTCAGAGCTTGGATACAACCAGCTTTGATAGCTCTTGGGAATACGTGTGATTAACCAGCCCAGCCACAATATGTCACCAGCACTCCACACAAACAGCTCCGGTACTGCTGGAGAACGGGGCCTCTGCGCCGGCAGAGAGGGAAAACATCTCATCCTGCGGCCAGAAGAGGGAAAAAGAGGATCAAAGGACAGGGAAGACAGGAAGATGATAAGAGAAAAAAAGGAAATTCCTGGAAAAATGATCGCAGGGAAGTTGAGATTAGAAGCACGTCAGCTGGAGCTGCATGAGTGTGAGGTGAGGAGCCATCCCGGTCCCCAGGATGCCCTGGCACCCCAACACTGGGCTTTGCAGGCTGTAACTTAAAAGCACTCATTCCTTCAACTTTACTTTCCATTTTAAAGGACTGTTTCTCCTCCTGATCATATTAAACTTTGCCTGTTCAGAACTGAAACCACTCAGTACAGTGATGAATTCCCGTTCCCAGTGCTAGATCGAGTAGTGGGGGTGGCAGAGCCAAGCACACGTGGCACCTTGTGTTGCAGAGCAGATGTGGCACCTGAGAACGGGCTGAGGTCCTGCGGGTCCTCCTTTTCTTTGAGGTCCAGGGGACCCCAATGTCTGAATGTGGATTTAGCTCCCCTCCCCTCCTCTCCCTTCCCTTCAGGGAGGTGGCTGAAAGCCGTGCTCAGCAGCGAGCAGTGGGTATTTACCAACAGAAATGCTCTGTCAGAAATAAAATGCATGGAAATAAGGTAGTCTCAGCAGCTACATACAAGTGTAAAGAAAACATATTCCAGTGCAATAAGCATGGAGCCTTGATAGAGCACGACCTTTGTCAGGGACTAGTAATCATTCTTGGCAGAGTTTGCTCATGAGGATCAGGAAACGTGGGCAGCCCATTAACCTGTGCTGCTCAGGATCCCCATAGCTGAGCATAATGAGCACGGAGTGGCTGAAACAGCCCTCATGGCTCGGGGTCTCTCAGCACTGATGGGGATCAGGGAATTCACTCTAGTTCTCACAGGTTTCAAATGGAAGGGATGCTATGCAGCCCTTTCCAGCCCCGTAGTGCACCTCCTTCCTTCCCTTCATGGCCCTGGCAAAGGCACTAGGTCCCCTTGCTGCTTGCCCAAGTGGCCAGGGAGTCGGTCAGTCCTTCTGCAGACACCTGGAGCTTTGGGAAGCCCAACTCTGTGTGTTTGCATGACCACATTATATATGCTGGTACAATTGGAAACACAGCTAGGTTGATTACTAGGCATTGCCTGGGATTTAAGCAAGCATAATGTATTCAGAAACAGAAAAGAGGATGTGTCGCTGTGTGGATTTGCTGTCTTGTTGCTATTGGGTTAGAAATCTTTAATTCTGAATTTATAGGATAATATACAGTTCATCTATAGATGTGCATTAGTGTGTTCAAAATATACCACTTTGTGCCTTTATATGGGGACCAAAGACGTGGGCAGAAAGGAGGAAACCATTTCTGTCAGACACTTAAAAGCTCAAATCAGCTTGCCTACTATACAGATTTAGGGACGTTGAGGAAATTGAGTGTGATTTGGTGAGAGGTGTGATGTCAAAGTACAGTACTCAGCACATGTAATACAAGGGAGTCTCACTGGGCAGTGAGGACCCTGTCAGCCCACCCCAGGAGGGATGAAATTCCCAGGATACCCAGCAGCAAGACTGGGGTCTCTTTGTAGCTGGAGGTGTAGTCTCAGCCAGGCAAATTTATCACGTAACATAGCCTGGGATGTGTAAAAAAGGTGTTATGGCTCTATTTTTGTAAGAAACTCTTTTTCTCTAACATGAGCTACTAAATAAAATTGTTTAGTGAGTAACTAAGTGGTGGACACAGTAAATAAAAACATAGGACTATTCATGCTTTGTGATTCCAGGCACCTGATTTAAAGGCTTGGTGTCTGAGTCTCTATGCAGGTGGTGGAGAGATGTTCCCCAAGAGCACAGCAGTGATGTGGGTGCTCTAAATTATCCTCCTTCTCCCCCTCACTCTGCAGAGACACTGGTTGCATGTGATTCCTGGAAGGAAGAAAGTCGCTTCCTTGCTATCCAGGTGGATGCCCTGGTTTCACAGTTTCTGAACTATTTTTAGTTGTGTGCACTCATCCTGATACCCAGCCCTCCAGGCTGCCTGCTGTGTCAAACTTGGTTGGTGAGTGTGATGAGGTGTCTGACATGAGGTCGGGCGGGTTCCATGCTGCCAGAGTAAGGACATCAGCCCAGGAGCAAAGCCAGCTTCTGGCTGGCTCTGCCAGAGAGGTAAAACCAGAGCTTTATGCAATGGTGTGTGCAGCATGCCTGGGCCAATTAACTCAGAAAAGGATTACTGGCGTGACACTGGGATGCATCTGTGACAAGTTCAACCTCTAATGGCCACTGCGTAAGGCTGATGCTAATATGCAAAGCATCCCAAATTGTCAATGAATTAATAAAAGCAGGAGCAGGAACTCTCTCCTGGTGATTAAAACATTTAGGTCAGAATTGACTGAAGGCCAACAACTCTTATAGGAAACGGAGAAGGAGAGGAGGATTTGGGGCCAGGGTCCCTGCAGTGGCCCTGCCGCAGGTGCTGGGGATGTGGGGCGGGAATGGCAGCAGCGCAGGAGGCACAACTTCCCAGGAAGGTTTATAAGGAGACCCCGGAGGATATTGCTGTGCTAAAGCAAAGCATGAGCAGGATCGTACAGATGAAGAAAAGGCAATGACAAATTTGAAGTGCTTTGTTTCCCTTTTTATATCTGTGTTGAGGACGGGTTGTGCAGCTCAGCTCTCACTGCAGAGCTGTCGCTCAAAGGGAGCCTGGAGCGGCTCCGCGTACGGGCTGTGACGTGCAACCGGTGCTGCTGCCAGCCTTCGAACACGTCACGGTCCCCTGAACAGCCACACAGGGGTTTTACTTGCTTAAAACAATGTTTAAGTCCAGAAGTTCTCCAGTGCTGGCTCCACAGAAGGATTCTGTCTTTCTGTGGCACTTTGCAACTACTGCTGGTGAATTGTGCCCAGCTCCCTCACACCTGGGGCAACTTTTTGTGTGCCCCCTGCCCCTCAGTCACCTTACTGACAACCAATGTGCCAGGAGGCCAAAATACAGAGGGGTTTGGACCATAAAACTTTTGGACCTTTTCTCCTTGGAGTTCTTCTGTCAGCTGTGTCCCACCTCTGTCTCCTATATCTGCCTGACTGTGGGGCTGAGCATGACCTCGTGGAACTAAAGTGTCCTGGTCACTGCAGCAGCATTTGTTTGTAGGTTTTTTTTTTAAAAAAAACTATTTTATTTCACCTCCTAATTTTTTCATTGTTGTAAGAGGGTTGATGTATAAACAATCAAGCACTTAAGTGTTCAGATCTTTATTTTTAAAATACTGTCTCAGACAAGTCTTGTCTATCTCTCAAATTTTGGGGGTCTTTTAAGTTTTTCCTATTTCTGAATCATTAGGCTGATTAAAGCTGTTTTTCACTTTGATGCTGAGGGGCCTAAACCAAGATTTGTCAGTTACGTACATCACCCTGCTGGGGGAACTGTAATTGGAGTTGGATCTGTGTTCGCCCCGAGGACAAGGGCAATTTCACCTGTCACACCTTCACCACTCCAAACCCACAAGCAAGGCACATGGAAGAACTAAACACTGAGCTTTGCCCCTTCAAGTTACAGTACCTACAAGCAAGCAGCCACAGCAGGATCGCAATGCAGTCCGTCAGGCAGGATGTTCGTGGAGAGGGAGCCAAATTGCAGCAGGGCACAAATCAGTGCCTGGAGGTTGGAAGGAGCCAAAGGCACTGGTTACACCCCTCTGTGGACTGCTGTTCCAGCACAGTGGTGTGCTGTGCTTTGTATATTCCTCTGACTGTACTCCTCATTTATGCTGTCCAGTGCTATTACAGCTGCTGGTGAAAGCCCTGCTGCCGTGCTTTGGTTTTATGTTGATACTTTTTCCCCTTGAGTTTCTTGGGAAACTGCACCCTGACTCTCAAAAGGGATCTGGTGCGTTATTTTTGGGAGACAGTTTCATCAACACCAGCACTGGGAACCTTGGCAGGTAGAGGCAGGACACATGCCTTGCTGTGGAGGCTGAAGAGGGATAGATAATTCATGCATAAGTCAATGTGACTATAAAGTATATATGTTCACTCAGTATAGATGAATATCCAATAGAAATGGGAGGAAGTGTCAGGGACTGAGGTCCTTGTTCTGCAGAACCTTTATCCCAAGTGCCCTCACAGGAGTAACTTAGTGATGGGATTTGGTGTTGACAGGGTCATGGTCACCGCCTTAATCGAGGCAGGCCCCTGCCTTGGCATTACATGTCCTGTAAAACACTGTCAGAGTCTAAAGTTGTGCATGGTGAATAACAAGGATGGTACTGAAACCAAGTAACATGAGCCTGGGAGCAGAGCAGCTGGGACTTGGCATGAGCATCTGATCTTACATCTTTGAAACAGCCAAACTTCATTTTTACACAATGTTGTGCACAACCTGCCTGTCAGATCACCAAGAAAAGCCCACTATATCCTTTCAGCAACTTTGTTTTGCATATTTTGTTGTTAATGGGGACAGGAATTGAGGAGGGATTTTGTGGTGGCTGTGCAGGCTCAGCAATGCTGCTTCTGAAGCAACAAGCCCATTCCTTCCCCATGTGGGGCTGTACCACTGCACCAGCTGCAATCCACAGGAAACTAAAACTCAGTAGCATGGATGGGTCATGTTTTCCACCCTCTTCTTTTCCATATTTATGTCTCTTAAGCAGGCAAACACAGAAGTCCTTTTGCAGAAGTCCTGAAAGGGAATTTTCTGAGATGCAGTGAGAGAGAAGGGAAGGGGGTTTGAAAAAGCCATCCTGCCCTGCCATTTGTTTAAATGTGTTTGTAGTGAAATGCTGTTGGTGCTGGCAAACTTCAAGGATGGGAATTCTCCAGGCATTTCTCCTAAATGACACTTTCAAAGTCAGATGTACATATGCACCACATCAGACACTATTTAGAGAGCACATGGAAGATCCCGGTTAAAAGAATCACATTTACTAATATTTTCCCTCTGTTTATTCTGGGTCAATGTGCGTTATAGAAGAGATGACCGTGTTGCACAGGCTGATGAGATAATGGCAAAGGGAGAACAGATGAGTTCAGAGAGATGGGAGATAGGAGATGTTGAAGCAATTTTGTGGAACAAGGTAGGATTTGCAGGGCATCATTCAAAATAAATGTGAAAAGTATAACTGAAATGGTGGAAGTAGAACAAATCTGAATATGCTATTTTTTTTTTGTGGCAAAGCATTATTTTCAGCTAACATTGATCTGATTTGAAAGGGAGTTTCAGCGGAGTGAAGAATAAATGAAATATGAACATTGTTTTCAGATTTCTCTGTGATACAGAGTGATGTAGAAATTAATCCTTACCCTGTTCTAAGTAATGCAGACTGTAACATCTAGTTAAGATCCCTAAACATAATAAGATTATGGTTTGCATTGGATTTTAACTTTATTAAACAATAGCTCTTTGGATGGAAGTTTTTCATCCTGTGGTTGTACAAATGTGGTCATTCTATATTTGCAATGGAAATTTTCAGCTAACGAAATGCAGTTATTCTTGGGAATAAGTTTAGAGAAATTCAGGCAATATACCCATATTGTAGAGGTTGCTATGGATGTTTTGCCTAGAAGAAACTCCATTCTTTGGAGTGGAAGCTCTAAGTTTGACTGGAGAGCAGGGACGCTCTCCAGGAGGTATCACCCCTATTTACAACCCCAGACTGGGTGAAGTGATAAGCCTGAAAAATTTCAGTTCCCACGTGCATCACAGAGAACCAGGGGAGCCCAGCAGCTCCTTTCCTGAGGGATTCTGCCAGAACCCAGCAGCCCTGTGAGCTGTGTGCACCACTCTGGAGGGTGATGGGAGAGACCTTTAGTGACCAGGCTTTCCTGATCCCTGCCCATCCCATTGGGATTCTGGGCACAGCCTGGGGACAATTTCCTGGTGCTCTCCATGCTCCTGGGGTGTATGCAGGAGGGATGGACCATGCTGGGAGGTGTGTGGAGTGCAAGGATGAAAGTGTTAAATGAGAGTTGTGGGTTAGATTTGGTGTAGGGGACAGACCTCAGTGGTTCTGGACACAGTGGGGAGAGGTGCAGAGCCTGAAGATCTGGGATGAGAATTGGGGTATGAAAGAACTGAGGTGGAGGTGGAGCAGAGGATGGAGGAGGGAGGACACGAGTAAGACAGAGGTGGGGTAAGTGGCATACAATGAAGGGCAACAACAAAGAAAGTAGAAGTGGCCTGGTGCAGGTGGAGAAGACTGTCCAAAAACCTCCTAGAGAACACTCCTCCAAAGCCTGGAGCTAGCCTTAATTTGCCTTGACTGGAGAGAGCAGGGAAACCCACTGAGAAGGCTCCAGCAGGATGCATCATGTTTGGCTCACCATCATCCAGAGTGGCAAAATCTGGGCTCTGGGACCCCAACTCCACCTCCTGCTGGCTGCTCCCACCCTGAACCCTGAACTCTCACTGCCCCATGGAACTATGACCGTTCCTCGTCAGGGAGAGTTAAAAATCCTTTGCTTTTAAAAATCAGAGGAAAAGACACAGTGTTTCACTTCAAATTCATTTCCAGGGGCAAGGTCTCCAAAGGCCAGAGACACTCTGCCCAGTGCCATGTGATTTCCTTCTGCATTAGCTTAACGTGCTGGGATTTGGGCTGATGTACAAGTTTCTTTGACAAGACCTCAGCTTCCATCGGTGCTGTTTTGCCTGGTTTTGGGTAGTAGGATGGGAAGCTGGAGGAAGTGGGGAGCCAGCCCCAGTTCCTCTCTGCCAGCCATGCAGCAGTGACTTTGGGGAGCAGTTGAAGCAGATGAGGTGGCAGAAACCACCGGAGTAAGATTTGCTGGAGCTCATTTGTTGTAACCTCCAGTTAGTAACCCCAGCTGACCTCAGGGGGGTATTTTAAGGTTGCATTCATTAGTGTCAGCAAGAAATTAAGATGCTTCGGTGCTACAGCTGCGGAAAAGTACAGGATGAGATTTTTGTGGGATTTAGATGCACTGAGTAAGATGTGTAGACTGATGAAGAACAGAAGCCTGTTTTCCAATGGATTTGTGCATTTTCCCCCCTCCATCTCCCTCCTCCCTCTGCACTGCAAACACCACCCTGTCTGTGACACTCCTGGTGGCTGAATGAAAAGTGTCCTCCTTGGCTGGCCTGTCCTGCCAGAGATAGTGTAACCCTTGGGGAGACTCTGCCTCCTCTCACCAGAGCACGGATTTATGCCTCTCTGATTTTCATTACATTTGTAGGAACATAATTTTTTCAAAGGCATTGTCATAGTTTGGCTTAAGCTGTGAGTATGGGGCTTACCCACTGATGGAGAGACAGTGTGATTACTCAAGCATCATCTTTTCTTCAGTAACCTGGATAAATATCCTCCAAGGAGTAAGCACCATCCTGTCCTGGGGGGGCCAGGAGAGCCCGCTGTCCTCAGGGAGTGCTGCATCTTACTGCTTGCACACAGGCAAGGATTGGAGAGTGTTACTTTGATGTATATTTAATGTAACACATACAACAAGACTAAGCAGGAAAATTGCAAATTTTCTAATGTTCTTCATTACATCTTTTTCTTCACATTTTTTGCTCATTCTTAGAATGATTTTGGGGTCAACTGATGCCACAGTGCTGGGCACCCCTTCAACAGAATCATGTAGTTGATTTTGGATTGGGCCCAGTGACTTCAAGTAATTTTACTCCTGATGTAAACAAGAGCAGAATAGAGCTGTGAAAGTTTATAAATAACAAGAGTTAGGTTTTCATTAAATCTATAGGGTTTTTTTCTGGCATTCACCTCGCATGAGTTAAGACATTCTCATAAATAAAAAGAAAACTTAATAAGCCTCAGAAAGGTTAGACTGTTTCCACTGGATTTTATGCCTGTTGCATAAATCCTACCCAAGCAATTCTATGCTTTGTGTGGACATAATTTTTTTACAGTATAAATTCCATTAACACATTCATGCTATATGTGCCATATATTAAAACAAGCAGCCTTCGGCATTCCCAGTAAATCACTAGCATCAATGCCTGCTTCCCAGATCCATCAGCATGGATCTGCTGGGGTAGCATGGTGGTGGGAGGTCCCATATAGAGCCTCAGGGCTGCATTCAGCTGCAACACCAGCCTGTCTGGGTTACATCCCTGGCTGTAGTGACATCCTGCCATGATAAAAAGATGATATCCTTGCTGTGATCCCAAAATGAAGAAACTGGACCCATCGCATTGTTCCTTCCCTTCCCTTCCCTTCCCTTCCCTTCCCTTCCCTTCCCT
>NW_020897703.1:25941649-25953997 GCF_003984885.1 Neopelma chrysocephalum
TCCCTTCCCTTCCCTTCCCTTCCCTTCCCTTCCCTTCCCTTCCCTTCTCTCCCTCTCACTGCATATCAGAAAGCTGCTGTGTGTGAGAAGGCAAGATGGATGGGTAAAATAAATGTTTCCAGTTTGGACTTTTTGTCACTCTAGCCTCTAAACACCTACAACACGGGCAAAAGTGTGTGGTTGAGCAACAGATCATGTCTGTCTACTGCAGGGAAAGGTTTGCATGTCCAACCATTTTTGTGGCACTAAGGCCCAAGATCATCCACGTCATGACAGATGCCTCAGCCATTCCCCATTCACAGAGCATTCCTGTGAAGATGTTAAAGTTTACACTAACAACCTGGTGTGCAAAGAATTGCTTAAGTTTCCAGATGTTCTGAATATCCTGAGAACTGGTAAAAGTAAATGATCCTCTTTATCCTAATCAAAAGTAATTAAAAGTACACTTAAATAGAGCACAAATCCATAATTAATTCCAAATGCTTTGCACGTATAAACAGCATGAGTTGTTACTAACTCTTTGGCTCCAGAAGCAATAGCAGAGCCCATGTTTTGCTGTAACAGGTGCTTTGCAAACATAGTCATAGACTATCTGGCTGGAATACTTTAGTTTGATAATGGTTGTGAAGATTAAAACCCCATAAAATAAGATCAAGTTGCTTGCCACAACCAGTGCCATGATTTAGCACTTTTAAAAATTGGTTTACTTTGTACAGCAGGAACAGTGCAAAATGCCATATTCTCAGTTACTTTGCCTTGCAGTCTTGGAGTTATGCCTTTTACTCATTCACTTCACATAACTATATCCTTGCCATTTTTATTTCCTTTGGACAGAGCTCTTGGCTTTCAGACAATTCCTGCAGACCCTGCAGCAGTTGTGTCACCATAAGATGTGTCATTCAGACTGGGAGCAGTCAGGTTTGAAAACCGAAGAGCTGCCTGACTTGCATCCTAGGTGGAGCAGACAGTGAGTGAGCAGACAGTGAGAGGGATGTAGACAGATGATGTCCTTGTCTTAAGCAAGGTTTAATGCAGTTAAAACCAAGCCTTAGATATAGCTCTCGATGATGCTGGTAATAACTACTTGTTTGGGACTTCTTGGAAAGAATGGTCATCTCATTTTGTGATAAAACAGGTTTGTAGAATGAATGCTCTCATTTTGCTAGATATGAAGTCTGATAAGGAAGGAGATACCTTTTTCTTTTGGGGAAAAAAATTAATTAGATTGTTAATTTCTTGGTACAGGATCTGTCTTTTGTTGCCGATTTTGCATAGCACTTTGCACAAGAGGCTGATAATGCATGACAAGCTTCTTGGCAGTTCCTAAAACATGCAATGCTCATATGATACAGGGATAAGCGATAGTCAGCATATGCTTCTTTTTGGCAAGAATTGGTGGTGTCACACAAATATAATTTTCTTTGTGTATGTAGCAAAGCAGTAGGTACCATATACCTCAACTTTGAAAAAGCTTTTAACACTGTTACACAGGATATTCTCAGAAAGGAACTAGGGAAGACTGTTCCTAACATTGCAGGAACATCCAAATCATTGTGGGATGGGTACATCTAGGTCTAATACTAATCAAATCACTAGTAAAGGCACTGATATTGGGATAGGGAACACTTATTAAACTTACAAGCACATGGTAACAGCTGGCAGGCTGAAGGAGAGGCTGAAAAGTCCAAATAATAGTGACAAATCAAGGATTGCATGAGAAGGAAACCAGAATGTCATTCAGCAGGGACAACTGGGAGGTGACTGAGGGTTGTATAGGGGGCTGATTGCTCTTTAGAGAGGGATTTGTGGCTGATGGGATTCACCAAATGGACAGGAGTCAACAGTGATGTGCTGTTAGGAAATAGAGGAATAGAACGGTGTGGCCAAAGACTCCTGTGACCAGTCTTGAGCACTGCACATCAAAAAAGAGTGGACCATGGGAGAAAGTCCAGGGGGTAACAGTGGGAATGACCACAACTCTAGAAAAAAACCCACAACAGTGATGAAGAAATGTGGAATGGACTGAGCTTCTGGAATGTGGACTGGTCAGGGGAGCAAGGTGGCAATTGTCAAGTGTGTGAAAGGCTGCCACAGAAAGAGATGGAATCACCCACTTTCTCTGTCTATGATGGATAAGACAAGGAATTGGAGGCTTAAACTACAGCAGAGAAATTAAGGTCAGATACTAGAAAATATGTTTTTGGATGGTAGAGATTACGAAGCATTGCAACAGATTTCTTAGGGAGGTTAAAAGCTTTCCATCCCTGGAGAGATTTCCATGCATTAAACATTGATCATGCCCAAAGGCAGAGAAAGTGGTGGAGGACTCACCTTCTTGAGATGCCACTGACCTTATGCTACTGTGAATTACAAGAAGCTGGCCTTGTAGTCAAGGCAGTGGCAAAACAAACAAAGAAAAATATTCAGGTTTAGATCCCAAGTGTGGCAGATTTCTTTTGTGAACCTGCCCAGACAGGTGGCAGTGTCTCAGAAACCACCACCACCTGAGTCTGCTTACAAGGAGGCTTGTTACTGTATTCTAGGAATTCTTGGGTTTTTAGAGAAATAGTGTCTATTGTTACTGTTTGAGGTCACCATTGAGGACCCATTCTCAGAACAGGATTATGGGTGTCACTTGAAATCAGATCCATAGTAGTAAACTTTTTATTGATGAAAATATATGGCAAGACATCTGTGATTTTACCTTTTCTGTCTAAAACAAACTAAAATAGATGGATTTAATATTTACTTCATCTACAGCTTTGTCTACAGAGCACAGTTACAAGAGCCAGCAGGCCTCAGACCTACCACATAGGGTGGACACTTCTGGCTCACAGAAGTCCATTAACTCACACCAGGCTTTTCTTCCACACCACGTAAGGCGTGGAGAATGGTTTGCAACCCTGCTGCCCTTGGAGGGAGGTGACCAGCCATTCCTTCTGTCATTGCCTCTCCTTCTCCCGTGTCCCTGTGGTCTGCAATTGGCCCCGCTTGCTTAGGAAGAGATGGTTGGAGGTGAGCACTTCAGGAGGGCTCTCCTCCTCCTTCCACCTGTTTTTCATTCCTTGACTCACTGGCTCTAAGCCGTAAGCAGTGACGTGACAGCTGAGTCACGGACGCACCACCTGGATGCTGTCAGCATCAATCTCTCTTATAAGGATCATAGAAGAACAAAATAGAGAAGACTGTTAGGGCTCCTCATTCGTCTTCCTGCCAGCGGGGTACCGAGCCCTGCAGTGCGGTCTCTGGCTTTGCCCAGCCTTGCTCTCAAAATCCCAGGCAATGGGCTTCCACTGCTCTTCCCCAGGAACTGTTCTGTGATTCAATAAACGCCATTTCCAAGGAGAGCGCTGCTTTTCCATGATGAGTATTTAGCCTAACTTTTACTTATGTGAGCAAATAGCTTCTTACTAACACCTACATGAGAGGGTTTTTTTTGTCTTGTGAAGAAATTCAGTAAACTTGCAAAACTGGAGATTAAATGTTTTATTTGTGATCTATTTAACAGCTTTAAGAATGTCCCTGCTGCATACATTGTTCTACAGAGCAGATGAAAAAAAACAGAGATGCAGTCCTATGCCCTGAAGAGCTTACACTTTTCATTTAAGCAAGATACAGTGACTGAGAATGACAAGTAACGAGAAGGCAGGACAAGAGTCATAAGAGAAAGGTCAGGATATTTCTAAATAAAACCTATTGTCATGCTTTTAATTTTGGTTTGTCTTGAAGAGTCATCATACATGGCTACATATTTTTGGGACAATTTCACCATGTTTTAATTAAACATTTTTTTTTAATCTCACAAACCCCTCTTGCCTACTTTGGTTTGGTGATTATTTAAAGCTTCATTTTACAGAAATCCATGTTTTTCTCTCACGGTTACTCTTTCACTCAGCCTAACGAGGCTTTTGCAAAAACAATTCAGTTAGTCTGGTTATTAATTCCTTGAGTATCCCAGAGGTACAGGAGCTTTTCTGGCTGATCCATGCTACTGTGACAGGACTGTTTCTCCTTGACCTCTCTCTCCAGCTCTCTGTCTCTTCTCTGCAACACCCCTAATTGCCCTTACTCCAGAAATGGCAGTCAAACCTCTTCATCTGGGGCTCTTTTTCTGAGTGCAAAAAAGCAACTTGTCTCTGCACAGACCTTACAGCTGCCTCTGCTCAGCAGAACAACCCCTCTCCACTGGGCACCAGTAAACTGGAGCAAAGCATCAAGGAGCCAAACCTTCTGCCCCACCTCCTCCATATGCCTTCTCCAGCTTTCACACCCAGCTCACTGCGTGTTTCCTACATCCAATGGAGGTGTAAAAAACAATTCCTGACATGCTTAGCTTGGGTTTATAATCCTCACATCTTCCTCTTCATGCTACATGATTAGCAGAGTAGCACATCTAATTTTGGGGGATGTAGGGTAAAAGTTTATCATGGTGATGCAATGTTATTCCAACAGATGTCCATTCAATGCCATCTGTCCCACCTGTGGATTTGGCTATTATTTCTTACTAATTTTATTCTTGTCTTTACCTTAAGGGGACAAATTCTTCCTGGTACCTGACTACAGGTTTAGCAAACTCCCAGAGGGAAGCCCAAATGCATTTCAAAAGCATTTTTAATGTGTGTCTTTCATCCTGACGAAACCAGCTGTCCATGCACATCAATTCCCTGCAGCAATTTTTCCCTTCATGGAATAAAAATATTCAGCCTCATGGCTGGGTGCGGAAATTTTGCTAAATTAAGACAAGGGGTCTGCATAAAGGGACTGACTTTAGTACTCTGACCTTCCAGCCTCCCTCTTACCTCTTCTGAAGGAGGTTATGAAGGCTTGAGAGTTGAGTCCTGCTGGGATTTGAGGGGGTTTGGGAAGGAGATGGGTGATTTTTAGCTAGAGAACCTAGCAGGGGTTTCGTTTTGTACACACTCACTTTGCTGAGCAACTTGGCCAGGTGCACACATATTGTACTCAGAGGGCAAGGGGAGGATCTGTTTCCTCTACTAGACCTCCAAATTCAGGTCACTGTAAATGTGCTTAATTATTATTTCATTATTTGCATTTTGTATGGGAGGCCCTAGCTCAATTAGAAAAGCAGATGCTTGTTTGTATAGATAATGCAGAGTTATTCCAGCAGTCACACTGCAAAAGCATTAGTTATCTAAGGAGACAAATTGAACAAGACAAATCTAGGGCCAACCTGTGTCTCCTCAAGCAGTTCTCATACTGAGAAGCAGAAAATTAGGAAAGGAGAGCTGAATTTGCTCTTGCTGTGATCCAAATTCAGCTGGTTAAAGGCAAGCACACTTGGCCTCTTCCTCATTTTAATTTACTGTTAAGCAAAACGTCATTTGAACCTGACAGTTTGATAGGTGATGATGCTCAAATTCTGCCTTTTTTAAGGACAGGTTTTTTTCTCTTTAAACCTACTTTGGGTCCAACTGAAAATCTGCTCTGGGAGCAGAGAGCTCCTGAACAGCCTGGAGTTCCTGTGATGTTTCCTCCAATCAGCTGCTGCTCCCCTACAGTTCCTAACAGTTTCCTGGGCACATGAGCAGCCACATATGCTTGGACCAGGTATCTTCAACATCAGATTTAGTTATTGTCTGAGGTTGTTCTGTTCTCACAGAATTTATCTAAGCTTTGATACGTTAACTTCAGGGTGTGACCCTGCTCTGAGACAAGGCAAGGGCAAAAGTCCCACTGGGGCAAAAGTGGAAAGCAAGGTTCAGTTGCTCTGATTGATTTTTTCCAGAAAACACAGGCTGATTTCTCCTGAGTTTGGTGAACAGTACCTGCTTTGGGAATACGAAGGCATTTGGTTTTCCTCTGCACACCTTTTGGTATTTCTCCAAACAGTGCTCTGAAGGCAGCTCTGGGGTTTGTGAACTGCTCTCTTGTAAACACCCAAATGTGTTTGTCCAAACACCCCCTCTCAGAGGGAGAGTCAGCAGATTTTGTCTTCCCTGGAAGACAAAGTGGATATGGCAAAGTGCAAATAGCAGCGGTTCACAGTGATCGATACACACAATAAAGCCCATCCAACTGCAGTGTCTGTTTGGATTGCACGTAAGCTTCTCCTTGTGCAGGATCTCTAAAAGACACTGTGCCAGTACAGGGGGCTGATTCTGGCTGTATGAATGGAATTTTACGTATTGTTACAGCAGCACAAGCACCTGTGGGCTATTGCAACTCTGCTGTGAGACAAGGGCCAGCTTCTGTTCTTGTTCTGTGGAATAAAATGCTTTTGCTGCTGTGCAGGATCCCATGTACCCACTCAGTCCATCACATAGGACTAAATTCAGCATTGTACTGTTAAGATTAGTCCTGTTGGAAGTCCCAGCTAAGGTCAAAAAGAAGTGCACAGTATATGTGGGGAATGATGGCAGTTAACACAGGAAGTCTAAACATTTCTAAACTTTTCCCTCCATTAAGCAAAAATAATCAGTATCATTATATTTTATATTTTGCGAATCGAAATAATATTATACGCATTCTAAACATTAACAGATTCAGATTTGCTTTCAGCATGAAATGTGAACATTTTAGTGTAAGGATTACATGTATTATGTTTTACTAGCTGTTGAATAGATGGGGTTCCAGATAGTTAATTCCAGCAAGGAGAAATATCTTGTGATGTGATAAAGGCAAGGAATGAAGCACTTCAGAGGATCAGAGGGTAATGTTATCCATAACTTCCATCAATCATGACAAAGGATAGCAAAACAAAGCTACCACTGGGATGGGTGAGGGTATTCATGTAAGGGTACTGTGTCTTTACTCACAGTAATCTTGATTTCAGCTTCTCAAAAGTATTTTACCATGGTTCAGGAAGTCCTTAAGTCATAGATTGTTGGAAATCGAGAGAAAATACCAGGGAAGTATCAGCATAGACTTACTTTGATCTTGACATTTTTGCCGAATAAGGTGTCTGAGCTGGTATGTTCTTACATTTTCAAGTTAATGGCTAAATTCAAAAAAAAGGAGCCAAAAGAAGGAATTAAAGAAGAATTTAAACACCTAAATCCAGCATTGAAATAAAAAGGTTCCTTCAGCTCCTGTCCAATCCTAGAGGCACCTAACTCAGGAGGTACCTTCAATCTCCAAGAACCTCAAATGCACAACAGTCAGCTTGGACATGTGCATGGAACTTCCACCTCCTCAGTGGGTTTGAGTCCTCCTGGGTCCTGCCAGGGTTATGGATTTGGTTGGTTCAGCTCTTTTTGGATGTGGAGCAAACCACCTGCTTCAGTTCACGAACTCAGTTTGTGCCGAGGATGTGCAGCTGAGAGGGGGAAAAAAAAAACCTTCTGAGAGAAAAGAAAGCAAGACAGTGCAGAAGAGTCCTTAGTTCAGCAGTTGGGATGGTCCTTCAGGAAGAGGAATTGTGTGTGCCAAAGCCACCCACTCTTTCACACTGCATTTGCACCTCACCTTCCTGACTGAAATTCACAAACAGCTCTTGGAGGAAGACTGAAACTCCAGATCGGGTAGGTGCTTTCACCACTAAACTGAAAATTATACTCACCTTTGGTCTTCCTCTTCTTATAGCTCAATGAATCTTTAATTCTTTTTAAGCAAAGAGGAACAGATTCAGTGCAAGGGCATGCAGTGCTCTCCTCCCTGCTCTCCCCATCTCCCCTGAGTATCCTGCACCCCGGAAGGTTTTGGTAGCCCCTCAGGGAACAGAGGTAGGTATTTCTCAGGCAGCAAATCAAGCTGAACTGAGATCTTCTCCTTGTTACCCTCCTGAAAACCTCCCTGTGAAATACAGATGGCCAGCCACAGCCTGGAGGAGTGTCCTGTGTTTGCCTCGGGATGGACAGATTCTGCTCATGTCCTGTAAGGTGGCTCAGCCCTGGGGACAGACGTGGTTTGAAAGCTCATCCCTGAGCTCCTTCAGTCATCAGCTTGTTTTCTTTGTGTCTCTTGGGAGGGGGCATAACCAGCCTGTGGAATTATTCTTCCTTCTTCTGCCCCTGTGAATATTTCACCATTTTTACAGCAGAATAAATCCTAGAGAACAAGCTGAAGAAAATCCAACTCACAACATCCTGCACCTAGAAGGCTGAGACAACTCTCCTGGAAGACTGGAAAGATAATTTAAGAAACCTGCTCCAAATCTGGTAAGCAGTAAATCACTGGAACAAGCCTCCAACGTGCCAGGTATGTATGGGATATACAGATATGCAACTGCCTTGTATGTACTAAGTTTATGCAATAGTCATGGGAGGCCCCATCCAACAGACACTCCAGAATGACTGTGGGAAACGGTCATGAACCACGACATCTTTTTAAGGTTACTAGCAACCCAAGGTAGGTAGTTCTCCCTTGAGTCAGAAATTAAGGAATGGAAATTAATGTGTCCCTTGAATTTTGGAGCTGCAATCCAAAGTGTCTGGGTTCTTGGCTGTCTAAATTTGGGAACTGTGTCTGACCTGTCAAGTACTTCCCTGAGGGGTGAGGTTCCTTAGTCCTTACACCACATCTGAAAATCGAGTTTCAAGTTAGATCCACACACGCTTTTTAGTGCTTAACTATTGCTTTGGCCAACAGCAGCAATCACCAAAGCTCCTGCTCAACCATCATCTAATGTCGAGGTTCAGACACCCTTTGTGTTTCACCAGGGATGTTCTGTGGGTGCCCTTATCCCTCTCTGGGCATGTCCAAGGCGCTTGAGTCTTGCCAGGCCTGAGCAGCCTGCTGCGAAGCGCCTAAATCTAAGAGGGGCTTTGGTACTTATCTCAAACTACGAAAAGTACCTACTTGCAAGGCAGGCAGTACTTCCAACACTGCCTGACTAGCTGATTTGGTAATTCCCTGCTCCTTGTACTGCTGTGGTGTATGCCATTGCATATGGAAACCAAGCTCCTAAAGGCGTAGTAGCAGCCTGTATCAAAATTGTAAACTGAGTGTTGCCACGTACCTTTTTGCAACTATATTCCTAATTACTATTGTAGGGTCAGAAAGCTGTACCAGCTGCCTCAACGATCACAGTGCTACTACACCTTGGGGCACAAGATGCATTACATCAGTCAGGCAGTAACTCCAGGTCTCCAGGAATATAGATCCTACTGGAATTATACATTAAAGTCACACTGTGTTTACCTTAAAGCAATCTGAAGAGGGATTAACTCAGTGATCAGCCCATCTCACCACATCACAGAGGAGTGATTAAATTATTCCCAAACAAAATTGCCAGAATTTGACACCTAATCTAACTGCTGATATCTCTGTAATCTTCTCTGCCTACTTGTTCAAGTGCTTAACCCTCCTTGTTAAGAACCGTGCCAATTTTGTCCTGCAGAAAGCTAGAATATATTTCTTCTTTGTCTGTCCTTGCTGATCTGTGGGAATAATAGACCCCCTCACATAAAATGATTTTGGCTTTGCAGAAGGGGCTGGGGAGCCTCTATTTGCAATACAGTTCCCAATACCGATCACCCGGTCACCTCATTATAGAAGTGAGTTGCTGCAAATAGGGACGTTGCAACAGAGACTGTTATAGTTGAATAAAGCCAAATTGGTTTAAAGCAGCATAAATTTATTATAAGATTTATTAAAGTGCAAATAAGCAAATCAGCGCGCTGGGTGGCCGGGGAGACCCTTGCTCCGCTCACGGCCCGCAAATGCAACAAGCAAACAGCAACATTTATACCCTTATCAATTTCCCCACCCACAGTGACTTGTCGCCTCTTCATTGGACTTAAGTTCGCGGGCTTCATCCCGTTTGGTCCTTATTTCACGGGCAGTCCTGTTGCCGGGGACTTTCCACCAATAGTTTGATTTAGTCCATAGTTCTTGAGGCCTGGTATGTGGGATTTTCCAGATAGCCGTCCTGGTTCCTCTTTATCGTCCTTGTACTTGACCTTATGTTCTTTATCCATCTCTTCTTATCCTTATAAGCACACTTGAACAGTATACTTTTAGAATAACAGGATACAGCAAACCAACTCAGCAGAGCAAAGCAAGCTATCGTGTTAGCATTATGATTAACTCTTTTGTAACTCGTAATCTCTCGGCCTAAGCAAAGCAAGCAAAGCTTTAACTTCATTAATAATATAAAATATATTGATTTGGGATATATGAGTTGGAAAGTCATAAGCCACAGAGCAATCAACTGCCATATCAACATCACGGTTAACTATTCTACAACTTACGACCTCCCAGTCCAAGCATAGCCTTTATTCTATTGATATCAAAAGCATTAATATAATCTGATGAGCAAATTGTCGTTTCATCATCATCTGCTCATTACAGAGACCAAATGATACAAGAACTTAATTACTGAGAAAAGGGTTAGAAAAGCTACAGAGTGGCTGCTGCCTTTGGAAAACAGCAGATTAAACAGTCACTTTAGGGGGGTTTGCAGAGCTCTGAGAGAATAGCGAGGATTCACGCACATGGGGAGAGCCGAGGTAGTGACAAATACCAGAACAAAAGGGAAATTAACAGAAGCTTAAGTAGGGATGATCAGCAAAGCAGTGTAATTTATTTGGGAATTTATTTGTATTTAGCACAGTTAATATATGGAAAATTATACTAAGGCTGGAACACAAAAATCTATTAGAAATCATTTTACAAGGCTTTAGACAAGTGTAGGGGCTTAAAATAACTCTGTGGGATGCAACTCATAATTCAGAGGAGAGGAAAAGGACTTACATCTTTGTCACAATCTTGTCTCTTAAAACATTTAGCTCCATTGTGCTAAGTAATAGACATGGTTACATTAATATGACTATCTATACAATTCTCAGGGAAAGGTTTTAATTTACAAGATTAATTTCCCTTCCAGCTTCAAATACATAGATGTGGGGGAAAATAATCAGAGAGACTTGAGGGGCAAGGCTGAATCCTCATCTCAGCAGCAGCAGCAGAGCGAAGCTCGAATAACTCCAGGAAAAATGCTGGATGCATGCAGGGGTGTAACTGAGCTGAGATCTAGTCCTAAAGTGTGTGCACTCCACACAGGAAAATCTTGATGTCCCCTCTTTAAATTTCAAGGAAAGCTAACAAAAGAGTCCCAAGTCCTTTTAGAGCATTTCTACAGTTCTTGGAAGAAGCCTGTATGTTCCCATTTGCACACCATGCCTCCAGGCCATCAGTTCCAGCAGACGCTGGATCAGACTGGGCGGCTCGCTCCCTTCGACCTGCAGCTCTGCCTGTTTTAAGACCAAACAGATTGCCTTCAGCTCTGGCGAACCCGCTGGGAATTGACCCTTCTTACACAGCAAGGGAGCGGGGGACACCGGAATGTTGCCCTGAGGCAGTCCGTGTAATCACAGTTAGGCTTTTTTCTTTCCTTCCAGGACGGGTGCTTAACCTGCTGCTCGGAGACGCGTGGGTAAGATCCCAACTTTCTCTCCAGGGGAGATCCCCGCAGGCAGTTAAACGATTCCAGGGCTCCCGCTGTGCTACCACCGTTTACTCGGAAAATCAAAGGCAATTAACCATACTTTCCTCTGGGGAAAAAACCTCTTGATTTGGACCCGTCATTACGCAGGGAAACCTACAAAACACTGTGTTGTAATCCAACACGAACTCTGCTAAAGATATTTCTTTCTAGGGCTCCCCTTCCACTTGGCAAGCCTTGCCTGCCTTCGGGAGACCGAGACGGGTGTAACGGATTTGGTTACACTTGGATGTGTTGGGGAGCAAGATCGACATGCGATGTTGTCCCGCTCCTTTTCTGGGCCGCCGATGCTGGACGGGGGGAGCCCGAGGAAGCCACGGGGAACACTCTAGGGTGACCTGTTGCCTTCACGGGGGTTTCCCCGACCCCCTCCCGCAGAGAGTGGTGCGGGTTGGCGGCGGCAGGGAGCTCATCCCGGCGGGACAGGGGCTCCGGCCGCCGTCCGGGCAGTCGCGGACAGAGAGGGATGAAGGGATGCAGGGATGCCGGAAAGAAGCAGTTTCAGGCTGCAGGTGAACGGGGCAACGCGATGCATTCCCGACCGTCCCGCTGTCAGCGGGGCGCAGTTTAGGCGGTACCCGCAGTGACTCCGCCGGTGACGGTGGGGCGGGCGCGGTCCCCCCGCCTCTTAGCAGTGCCAGAGGGGGGCCGGAGTGCCCGGGGACGTGCGGGACGCCCCGCCGCCTCTCTCCTCCCCTCCCCTCCCCTCCGCCCGCCCCGCCCGAGGGGCCGCGCCGCCACCGGCGCTCAGCGCTGCGGGCGGTCGGGCGGCGGCAGACGGGCGCATCATCGCGGACCGCAACGACGGCGGCGCCCCGGAGCCCCCCCGGCGGCTCCGCCCCGGCCCCCCGCAGGTGGGTCCGCCCGCCCCGCCCCGCTTCTCCCGGCTCCGCGCCCCCCACGTCGGGGCGGCGACGGGGGCGGGCGGGCCCGTCCCCCCCCCC
>NW_020897703.1:25954397-25954921 GCF_003984885.1 Neopelma chrysocephalum
TTGCCCGCGTCCCCCCGCTCCCCTGGCGGGCCCCGCGGCCCCGGCGGCCCCGGCTCCCCGGGCGGCCCGCGGGGGCCCGGCTTGCCCGGCCGGCCCGGCTCCCCCTTGGGTCCCTGGACGAAGGGCGGCGGGGGGTTGGCGCCCAGGTCCTGCAGGGCCTCCACGGCGGCGGTGCTGCCGGGGCCGGGCGGCCGCCCGCCGCTGTACGGGTCGCAAATCATGCGGCAGGTGCCCATCATCTCGTAGTGGGCGCCGGTGTCGGCGGGCGCCTGCAGCAGCAGCAGGGGTACGGCGACCAGCAGCGCGACGGCCATGGCCAGGGCGAGCCCGGCGGCGGCCAGCAGCCGCCTCCTCCGCTGCCAGAGCCGGGCGGCGGCGGCGAGCAGGTCCTCCTTGCCGTGCGAGGCAATGGTGGCGCGGGGGGCCGGTCGCTCCCTGCGGGGGGACGGCAAGAAGAGGCGGTGAGACCCCGCCGCCGGCGCCTCCCCGCCCGGCCCCCGCCTCAGCCCGCCCGCCGGCCGGCC
>NW_020897703.1:25955021-25980745 GCF_003984885.1 Neopelma chrysocephalum
GGGAGCGGGGGGACGCGGGCAAACCGGGGCTGCCCGGGCTGGCGCTGGCGGGCGCGGGCGGCGGCGGGAGCGGCGGCGGGGCAGCGGCGGGCGGAGAGGCGGCGGGAGGGCTGAGCGCCGCCTTCAGCGGGCCGCGCATCGCCTTCTACGTGGGGCTGAAGAGCCCCCACGAGGGCTATGAGGTCCTCAAGTTCGACGACGTGGTGACCAATCTGGGCAACCACTACGACCCGGCCAGCGGCAAGTTCACCTGCCAGGTGCGCGGCATCTACTTCTTCACCTACCACATCCTCATGCGCGGCGGCGACGGCACCAGCATGTGGGCTGACCTCTGCAAGAACGGCCAGGTGGGTTCCGCCGCTCCCTTGTGCGTCCTCCCCGCGCCGGGGACACCTTTCGTCCCTTTCCTGCCCTCGCCCAGTCGCCTCCCCTGAGGCACCGGCCGCCGCCGCTCCCGGGAAAAGGAGCAGCTAGAGCATCTTCCGCGCCGTCGGGGCGGGGCTGCTCCGCGGGAGAGGCTCTAGAGCCGCGACAAATTCCGAACTCCCGGCTTGCAAACTTTACTGCCGGGATGAGGAGAAGGAGAAGCGAGGAGAGGGGAGGGAGGGAGGACGTGGTGGTAGTGGGGAGGCTGGAGAAGAGGGGCTCCCGGGGAACTGACGGAGGGGCCGGAAAAGGGGAACTCGGGGAACTGATGAAGAGGGAGGAAAAGAGGGGCTCGGGGAGGCTGGTGGAGGGGCTGTGGAAGAGTGGCTCGGGGAGCTAATGCAGACGCTGGGGAACAAGGGCTAGGGGGCTGATGTGCCCAGCGGCTGTGTTGGCAGGTGCGGGCCAGTGCCATCGCCCAGGACGCGGACCAGAACTATGACTATGCCAGCAACAGCGTGGTGCTGCACCTGGACTCCGGCGACGAAGTGTACGTCAAGCTGGATGGAGGCAAAGCACACGGAGGCAACAACAATAAGTACAGCACTTTCTCTGGCTTTCTTTTATACCCCGATTAACACACAACAAGCAACATGACACAACTGGCCCTGCCGCTGATGCTTGTGGGGCTGTTTGGCATTTACGTATCCCATCGTGCTGCTGTTCTGCTGGTATCCACTGTCTCCACAGGTCACTTTAGCGCCATTATCAGTTTGTATGTCTTTATTTTTACTCCTGTGGAAATGAAATAGAAGTGAAACAAAGCAATCCCCTTCTTTACTCTCCCGCATTTCTTCTGACTGCCCTCTCCCTTTGTCAGCCTGCGTGTTTTGTGTGTCACACGAGGAACTCGGCAGCTTGAAACTCTCAAGTGGTTCCTGGAGGGTTTAAAAGAGCCCAGAGTTCAGACTGTGCCACATATGGAATTTGAACCAGTCACATTTTTTCATCAAAAAAGTATTAATTACGATGATGAATTTTCAGATCGACTATTTGCGAAGTGGGGCTGGGCCATAACTGTTCTTTCCTCTGCTGCTTTGTATGGGGTCAAGTGTAAACTTTTCTTTCTGTGCTATGCAATGCTCACGTGAATGGTGGTGTCATTAACGTCAAACCTATTTCTGTCTGCAAAAGAATTTGGTCGCTGACCACAGTCACCAAAATATAACATTAAATTATGTTTTTAGACAATGCCTTTTTGCTTTCTGTCTCTTCCAGTGCTGCAAAGGAGCACTGTGGTGCTGCCACAGGAGGGTGGGTAGAGGAGGGGGTCACTTTGGTCCCTTAGGTTTGCAGCAAAATTTAAAGGTTTTTTTAAAGGATGAGGCACCTTGCCTAAGTCTTGATTATGGTTCAGAGGGGCTGGGAAGAAGCAGAGGGAGAGGAAAAAAAGCTTCACCTTTGCGCAGTTTTGTAAAAAGGAGACACACTGTCATCAAGAGGTGAAAGTGGGGGTGTGGAGCAGATCTCCTGAACAGATTTACTGGGTTTGAACCTGATCTACAGGTTAACAAAATACAGGGAAAGCAGTTTAAGCAGTGATTATGGAAAGCCATGTTTCTGTAACATGCTTGACAAATGCAAGGAGGCAGCAGGGGAGAGAGTCTGTCTAAACCCTCGCACTTGCAGTGTGTGTATGGGTTGGAAACCACACCTAACTGTAGGTGGATCTGCACAGTGCCTGAGATGGGCTAGGAGAGAAAGCTTGCTCAAGACTGACGGATTCACCCCATTTAGAAAGGTTTTCTTCTGATGTCCTCAGTAAATCCCAGCCACTCTGGGTCTTTTTAAGAATGCACAGGTGCGTAACTAGTGCGTGTAGTTCTGAGCCTTTGGTGTAGGAGGTGCATCTTTCATCATCACCCCAGTAGGTAACCTCCTTAGTTTGGGTAAATTGGTGAAGCTAAAACAGTTAAATTGGTTTACACAAGCACTTAGTTTCATTTTACTGTCTTGTCATTTCGTTTTTTCCTTCTGAATGTCTTACCTCCCTCTCATTTTTCTGCCCTTTGCAGCTTTAGTGCAGTTTCACAAGTAAGAGAGACAGGAGCTGGACTGAAAACAGCTCTGCCAAGGCTGGAGCTTTGCCCCTGCCCTGATGTTGCAGGAGGAAGGGGAACCCAGTTAATTGGACTTGGTCCAGCCCCACTTTGGGGCAGCCCTGTGATGACTGAGTTATTACAGTCGCTTCTGTCTCCTACCTGGTCTTTGGTGGGTATTTTCTACTCATTGGCTGGAAGAGGAGGGTCAAAGAGAGAAAGCAATTCCTTCATCCTGTCCTCAAACTCTCAAAACTGTCCTCAAACAAAAAAATCCCAGTCGAGGGAAGCAGAGTTCATAACCAGGTACACGTGTTAGACACTTATCAATCTCTAATGTGTTGTCGATTTGTACTATTTAGAATATGATTAAAACCAGTGTCTGAGACCCAAATGAAGTATAATTGCTATGGATCCTCAATTCCCACTGGATCCGTAATCCTTTTTGACTATTCCTCCCCCCTCCTTCAATGAAATGGAGCTTAGACACAAAGCCCTTGGTTTAAATTTCAAAAAATTAAAATTGACATGCAGCAGCATTAGCAGGAGCCAGGAGGAATTCTAAGGAGGTGCCTGGGCTCTGCTTTATCCTTTGCATTAAGAAGCAATTTGTACTTCTAACAAAGACCCAACTGTTCCCCCTTGGCAAAAGGGCAATGAAGATGCCTTGCAAGGGAATTGCTGTTCACAATACTTAAACAAATTTGAATCTTAGATTTTTAAATCTGTATTCCCTGGTGGAGCCTGCTCCTCTCAATTCAAATGCAGGGCTGGCGGTGTGTGCCTGCCAAGGTGTCAGTAGCTAAGCGGATGATGGATTGATGAGGCAATGGGAAGACACAGGCTCACAGTGGCGGTTTGCCCCGACAGTGATCTATGTATCTGCACATTATCAATGTCATGAGGAGGCTTGAACCACCCTCGCTAGATGTCTCATTTTCCACTTATCTCTTATGTACTAATTATCAGGCTGGATTATTCCCCAGGATAAAAACAAAAAAAAAAAAAATGCTCATTGCCCCTCCACTGACAGTTTACACAATCGATAGAATGAACGTCTCCCTGGCTGCTCATAGGCTTTTTTGTTTCCTCTCCTCATTGCAGGGTCTTCCGAGATTGCCTCTGTGGGGGGTTGATGGCTCTCACCCAGAATCTGCAGCGGTGGTGCTTGAACAGGCTCCTCTGTCCCAGTCATCTTGGTAGTAGCTCAGCGTGTGGGTTGTGTTTTTTTCTGAAGTAACATAGGGAAAAGCAATTGGGAGATGAAAAACTTCAGTGGTCAGTGGTGCAGTTATCCAGAAAAGCAGAGGCAGCGCTGCAGATGGGGATGGTGGTCCCTGTGCTGCTGGTGTCTGTGGGTGAGAGAAGGGTCATGTACAGCCCAGCAAGCAGCCTGCAGCAGACTTGTAACCCTCTGGGCTTCAACTGAGTCGTCCTCCCTTTGGCAATGGTCCATGGGTTCTACATGGCACAAAGAGAAGGGGCTGTTTGTAGGGGGGATACCCTGGTCCCCTGGTTTGAATCAGAAGAGGAGAATTAAGGTGTACTTAGAGGCTGACTTCAGCTTTCTCTGGAACCGGCTTTTCCCAAATGATACTGGCAGCTCAAATGACCAATAGCCAGTGTCTGCTCTGGAAGTCTGATCCCTTGGAGGTGTTATTTTACTTAAAAGCAAATGCTTTTAAGAACTGTTAGGTGATCAGGTGTGATGTGAATAGGGAATGCCCCCTGAAAGGAGTGGAATGTTGGAGTCTTAGACAAAAGGTGCTTCTGTTTTGTGCCCAGCCATGTGTTCAGGTTAAAATTATAATATGGAAGTTAAGATTTAAAAAAAAAAAAAAGGACAGATGTTCGTGCTGTCAAAGTAACTTAGATACTGCAGTAGCAGATCCCTGATCTTAGTGAAACCTTATTCTGTGTCTGGTCAGCACTGGCTAGGGAAGGGAACCCTGGAGTAGAGGGGAGCAGGGAGACATTGAACTGCACAAAACATGGTGGAAGGAGCAATTGAGATGCTGCTGAGACCCCTGACAGGAGTGCCAACCACCCCTGGTCTGTGGTTGTTCCCTGGAGGAAGGTGTTCATGTTACTCTGCTCTCCCGCAAGCCCAAGCCAGTATTTGTGGCTGGGCACTTGTTTTCTTCTGTTTTGGCCTTCGTTGGCTTGGGAAACTCCTGGCAAGTTTCTAGGGAGATAGGTGAGGAAATCCTTCCTTGGCTTAAGTGAAGTAGGTGAGCTGCTGGGGCTGAGGGGTCACCAGCCAATGTAGAAAGTTTTCTGACAAACCTGTGCTGCAAGAGCACCTGGAGTCTGGTGTCCCACGTGAAGTCTGGTGCCTCTGTGTTTTTCAGAATGTCAGTTTGCAGATTTTCTCCTTGGTGCTTATTTCCTTGCAAAGTACTGCCTGGGTCAGTGGGGCTCACAGGCCCACAGCAGGACAGAACAGCCCCGTGTCTGAGTTCTCCTCTTTCCCTTATGCTGTTAGAAAAGCAAAGTGCTGCTTTCTGTGCCTCATGGCTTAACACATGTGCACTGAACCATGCTTTGGTCTTCATCTTGCTGCTTTTGAAACTCACTCTGGACATTTTTCTTGGTGATTTAATGCTTGTTTATCTTTTTGCTTGGCTTCTCCAGTGGCTTATGGTGCCTGGATGGGTTTAATTTGTGCACTCACAAAGTAGGGACAATGGATTTTGGTGGATGCTCATGTGTCCTTTTTCTGTTTATGCCACAGACTGATTATATTAAGGGATCTGTGACAGACAGAGGTGAAATGGCGTATAAATCTATTTCAAATCTGTTTGTGTTAAATACCTTTTTTTGTAACATGCCATTTTTTTCCTTATTGTGATTAGAATGAACTCTGGGAAAAAATTGTGGTAAAATCCTGTGTCTTAGTATTGTCTCTGGGATAAAGGAGCCTGTCAGAATAAAATAAAGACTAACTGAATCTTCACTGACTTTGAGACTGCAAGGTGTTTGGTCTTTTTTACTGTAAATGTCTACATCATGCAGAGACTTGGAAGATTAATTAGAGACAAGAGAGGTAAACTGTTACCGTGTGGACACCCAAGCATGCATGGGTGAGAGCCTGCTCTCAGCTCTCAGGTTTCACGTTTAAATGGCAGAAAGAGGTTCAGCTTGTTTATAAACTGAAGGTAATATACAAATGGGGGCCCATTTCTCTAGACCAAGCCCACGCCAGTTCAGAAGTAAATCCCTTGCTCACACAGCAGGTGCCACAGCAGCAGTAGAGGAGATGCTTCACTCTTCCTTAGGCCCACTTGCCCTGAATGAGCTTTGTTTTTGAAGGCTGTGGGGGGATTAAGGCAGGGGCATTAAAGGGGCTGAGCTCCTGATTCCTCTCCGTTTAGGAGTAGTTTGTTACTTGTCTCAATTGTAAGTTACAAAGAGGCTGGTAAAGCACAAGGCTCATTTCTTGGAACAGCCTGGGGTACAGAGGCATTGCCTCCTGGGTAGGTGAGAAGCTGAGCCCGGGGTATCATTTGGTATCCTAGGCTTGAACATACACTGGAATTCCCTTTCTTTCCTGCTGCATTTCAGGCTGAGGCTCTGAGAGCTGGTGGTTTCAGGTCACAACCTGAAAGGTGGCAAGCCACTGTTGTGTCCTGGCCCCTACCACAGGGTGCTCAGCAGGCTCTCTCAAGGTTTTGCAGAACATAATTCAGAGGGAGCTGTGAGTGATGACCCTGTTTTCTTGCAGAGGAAGCCACAAATGCCCGTCTTCTTTTGGTCCTTCCTATTATAGAATAGCCTGGATTAACCATTAAGCTGCGTGGCACAGCTCTGTATTCTATTAAATGGGAGTACATTTTCTTCATAGGGGGTTGATGGCATATCCCTCTTTTTGTACATTTGCTCCCATTTGGGTTTTTTTGGCATGAACTAGGGTAGAAACAGAAAAGGCCTGTTTGATCTCTGTGATCTGCTGCCCTATTAATGCAGGATTATTTCCTCCAGTGCTCTCTGAGCACGGTGACACAGAGAGCATGGCTTGCCTGCAGCCTTTGGCTGTGCTCCTCCCAGCGAGGGCACATTCACATGATTCTGGCTCTTCGTTTTGCTTGCAGCTGCCAGATCATGTCTAGAAAAACAAACAAAAAACGGTATCCAGCCCCAGTCTTGAATGCAGCTGAAATGTTTTCTTGGTGACATTTCTCTTTGTCAACAAATTGCTTATCACTTAAGTGTTGTGATGTGATCCCCATCCCAAGGAGGAGAGCTCTGCTGCTGAGAATGGGGAGGAGGAATGCCCAGGAGAATAACTTGTTTGAAGATGTGAGCACAGGCTTTATGAACAATGAATCTTTGTCGGTTATTAGCTTTAAGGTGCAATTTCAGTGGTATGATAATGCAGAAAATGTTTTAAGTCCATGGGGAGGAAGCTGCTTTTCAGGTAGTGTCTTGCTCTTCCCTCATAATTGTAATGCTGTTCCTGAAACTTTGCATCAGTCATGCTGTGCTGCAGCATGTGAATGCACGAGGTGATGGAGAGCAGATCCAGGTGGATATCTGTTTTGTTTTGGTATACAGCTGAATTCTTGACATTTGCTTCCCATTCTAGCACCTTATTTTTCATGGAGCTGTGCTTCTTGGGAGCTGGGAGCCCAAGGGCCAAAGTCTGCTTCCAGGTACACCTATCTAATTCTTCCCAAACTTAGTTTTTCTCAGGATCCTTGGAGTCAGAATCAATCCTTAAGTACATTACAGGTAGCTTCCCTTGGGTTGCCATTGTGGTAACTGGTTAGGTACTGTTTGGGGATGTATGATAATGAATCTCGGTTTTTGTACCCTAGAGGTGGAAATTGTCCAGGTCCATTTTTTTGTCCTGCCCAGTAAGTGTCACTCTGTAAATGCCTTTCAGAGAAAACACCATTATCATCTGCGGAGAGGGTAGGGCAGCCCCTTTTTCCAGCATCTAGCAGTCTGCTTGGGAAAAGGAGGTGGCAAACACCTTTGAAGCTCAACTTCTCCAAGCTCCTGCTGAGTGCATCATTGCAGCTGAGAGAGCTTGGATCATAAACTAGCATCCCCTCTTAAAAGGCAGAGTATCCTTGAGGAGTAACGCTGCTGCTATTTATCAATTTGTGTGAGAATGAAGCCTGAATGCTATTAGAACTGAAACACTAATTAAGCCAATAAATTCCTTTGTCTTTTTGGGTGTGTTTGCAATTAATATGCAAAATCCCATTGATTCCAGCAACTCCATAATTCACGATGCAATGTTATTACATATCGACGGCTTACCCTGTGAAGCCTCCAAAAGACACTGCTGTGCATAGTAAGAATACTGCTGTGATCCCAGTTAAACTGTTACAGGCTGGGTGAGTCGCCACCCTCCACCAGGTTCTACCAAAAACTTGGCTGTCAGTGTGGGGGGGTAGGAAGACCACACAGAAATGTATCTCTGTGGAGCATACGCTGTGTCTCAATGGCTATTTGCACTTTATATTGCTGTCAGAATTACAGTGGGAAAAAAAAAGGAAAGATGTTCCAGCTGATCCTAAAATAAAGGCTCAAACTGATGCAAATAGAAACAGATTGTAAAGGAAATATGTATTTAGATCAAAGCAAGGCAGTTCTTTAAAGCAGCTTTAGCTTTTTTTTTGCATCAGATTTGGCATCTTTCCCCAAAGTTTGTTCAAAGCTATGAGAAGGGAGATCACAGAATCATAGGATCAACTGGGTTGGAAAAGACCTCTAAGATCATCAAGTCCAACCCTTGATCCAACACTACTGTGGTTACTAGACCATGGGACAAAGTGCCACATCCAGTCTCATCTTAAAAACCTCCAGGGATGGTGAATCCATCACCTCCCTGGGCAGCCCATTCCAATGTCTGATTACTCTCTCTGTAAAAACTTTCTTCCTAATATCCAACCTAAACCTCCCCTGGCAGAGCTTAAGACTGAGATGGGACAGGAGGCCTGCTCTCTTTTCCGGGGGAATGTTGTTATGGCAACCTAAGACAGGACAAGAGTCCTTGACCACTGAGCCCGACAGTGACTGTCTGCCTAAAATTGCCTTTTGCAGCATCAAAGTGAATTCTACCCAAATATTTTCCAACATCCTTCCCTAAGACAGCAAAGTCAGGGGGACATTGTAAGGAATAATTGGCTCTTAGTATCAAAATACTTAATTAAGAAGGCTGCCTATATGAGACTTTATTGCCTGTTTTTTCCAACGTTTGGACTCCTTAGCTTCCCCAGGTCTGTAACAGCTCTGCTCTCAAGGTGGAAGGGCTCAAGAAAAGGCATGTAGTTGGGGGACTAGATGTCCTTTATGGGGTTGGTCTCATCCCTGTCAAAGCTGGTGAATAAGTGTGAATCCCTGTCGAAGAAGTGTGAATAAGGTTAGATTTAATCGTAGGTTGGGGTTTTGTGGTGGTGATATTTTTTGTTACTGTTTTCCATTCTCAGGAAGTTACTCGATTTGGTCTTGGCATAATCAATAATCCTGTTGAAACGTACTGTCTTTGAAGCCTGTGGAGCAGAGCATGGGATGGATGTGCTTTTACAGCAAAATCAAATACGTAGTTGTTGAATTAATTTGTGGTTGGTGTTTTCTGATAACTGCAATTCAGATTCCCTCTTCCTGTTCCTACTGTCATCCTTCCAGAGGAAAAAAAAAGCCAGGGAAGTAAAACTGAAGCAATTGTAGATGCATTTGACCCCCATGTATGCAGAGACTCTATGACAGCTTTAGAGAATGGAAGATGAACAATATACAAATTGCTATCTCTGATTTCAAAGATAGTGTCTTTGATTTCAGGCACAACGATAAAGCAGAATTCTTGATAGCTTGTCCAAGCTAATTTTCTTCTGAGTTAGTGCAGTAACTGCCTACCTATCCACAAGCTGTCCTTTTTCTTTTCTATTAGTGGACTAATAGGACTGCCAAGTCTTACTTTCTAGATGGGTCTTAAATGGGAAGCAGTTTGTTTCATGGAAGCAAGATGTTTGGGGAATTAATTTATGCCAGCTTGTAGCCACCGGAAACCTCTGTATTCCAAGGAGACTTTAAATTGAAAAATGGATCTTGCGTCTCATACTAGATTTCTCAAACTACTTACTCCCAGCAATAGAAAAGCAAACTTGTCAGGTAGACAGGGATTTTTTGAGATATCTGTAAGTGTTTATCACTTGGTTCACTCCTGGAAATCTCCGAGTGAAATACGAGAGCCTAGATTGCTTAAGAAGGTCAAACAAGGTAAATATAACAATCCCCTCTGGCCTGAAAAATCCACTAATTGTGCTGTCAAATGGAAGTATGGGCAATGGCAGAGCTGACTTTTAAAAAATTTGTCATAGCTCTCACAGACCGGTGTGGGAGGGAGTTCAGTGGGAGGAGTAAGCCTTGTGGTTCACAGATGCTTTTGGTGTAAGACTGAACAATCGCCTCTATCTGCAACTGAGCTCAGTTTCTGTCCTCAGGCTGTTCTGAACTCACTCTATCTACAAGGCACAAATGCAAGTCTTATACAGCAACACAGGTGGCAGAGTGGCCTGGTGATTTCCCGTGTGTTTCCCTCTGGGCTTCTCTGTGGGTGGCAATTCCTTGGGCAGGTATGAGAGACGGCATCAGGTAATGCAGAGAAAACCATGGATTTAACAGATGGGAATCTGTCTTCCTTTTTCTCTTTTATTCCTGATAAATAATATCTGCAATAGTAGCAAATTACATTCAAAACAGCTGTGGAAATATTACAAATATTGATTGCGTGACTTAGATGAATACAGTGATTTCAAAGCCTTTTGGGTAATGTACCATGAGACCAGTTATGGATGATGCATTGCCAGGAGGAACAGTGTTGTGTGGGACAGTGCCAAAGTGTTCCTGTGCTCTGCTCTGTTCAGTTCCATCCTTAGTCCTGGGGCTCATTAGGTAGAATACCTGTCTGTTAAATCTGCAGATTGCATAAAGGCAGAGAAAAGGATTAAATTCAATATTACTTGGACAAAACAGAGGAAAGAGAGGTAAAAAAACCAGGAGAGAATTGAAGAAGTGCAAGTTACCTCTCCCTGGAGGCAGTCCATGGCGTGGACATGTGCAGGGAAGTCAGAGGAGCAGAGGGGATGGTTGGGAGCTCTAGCCAGGGAGCTTCTTCTCAGAGAGGATATGGAGGACCACAGTGAGGTGACTCTGTATGCTGTGGAAAAGGCCAAGTATGCATATTGAGAAGTGCATCTATTGAGATGTGCAAGCTGGAGCAGCGCCTCCAATGGATGTGAAGTAATCCCATTCTCCTGGGCTCTGGAAAGACCTCACCTGGAGCAATCAACCTGTGGGCTCCATGCAACCAGAAAGCTGTGAGAAGGCTGGGGATGGTCCAGAAGACAACCATATTTCCAGTCTACCAACCTGGAAAATTCAACCTGAGAGGCAAGAGGCATGGATTTGGCTGTTCAGCCTGAAGAAAGAGGTGTAGGGGTCACAGGGGCATGGTCCTTAAGGGCAAGAGAGGAAGGGAAATGTGTTATTGAGATTTTGAATAAGAAAGAGTGAGGGCCTTGAGATGTAGTAGCAAGGTTAAACAGAGAAGTTTTTGGATGGTGAGGCTTGGGAGTTGGTTACCTGGGAAGGCTATGGGTCTCTGGCACAGACGGAATCTTAAGAGCACATTAAACATCCATCAGATTTGGCTGTAATGTAGCTGTGTTGGGATGGGGAGCTGAGCCAGACAACTCCTCGAGACCATATGGACTATTGATTTTCCATCACCTTTACTTCCTCCGTATATCTGCAGAGATATATACACCCATCTGTCTACCTGTAATAGAATCCTCTAAATATGAACTTTGGTGTGTTTCTGTGCCCCCAGTGATGCTCTCTCTGCACACTGGAGTGACTGCATCTCTGTTCGCACCATTCTGGAAGGGTAGGTGAAGGTACAGGGGGGGTGATGGCATGTGGGCAAGGTGATGCTGGAAGGGCTCTTGCAAGGAGCGAGTCCCTGGAGCTAAGCCCTGTTGTCATAGCTCCAGACTGCCGCAGCTCATGCTGCCCAGGATCCCCCCAAATCCTCCTGAAGGACCGTGCAAAGGTGTTCTCATCAGGCTGGATGCTCTTTTGGCATAGTCTCTACAAATCTGTTTGAGCACATTATTTTGGCGCCTATGGTAAGAAGATGGAAAGCTGGACCTGCTGTTCAGCAGGCATGTAACACTCAGATCTCTTTGAAATTCATGAATATGAGAAACTTATATACCTCTGAGCTCCAGGAGCCCTGTGTGTATGTGCCTGGTGCACCAGGAGAGACAAGAACCCAAGAAGGGCTGAACACTCACTGCTTTCACCATAGTGCCCCCCCCAAAGTTAGAATGTCTGCAAACTTTTTACTGTATTATCTGTACAACAGATAATCTGCAGATTATATGTTAAAAACCAACCAGCATAATCTGAAGCATTTCCCCTGTGTAATTCACCATTTGTAGCTATGAGTGATGTGGAGGTTTATCTCAAAGCTTTGGATCCCTGCCACTTAATTACCCTGTTCCTGTAGCCCCTTTGTCCATCATCTCTGGCTTTGAGGGGACTTTCTGAGATCTCCCCTTCAAGTTCTAATGCACTTCCAGCTGTGTTAATTCTGTGTGCGGAAAGTACGGTGTTCAGTGAAAGAAAGCTTGAAATGTAAAAGGAAAGGGGGACAACATGGCGTAGTCATGCTTGTGGACTTTTTTGTTTTTCCCTCCTATCAGCTGAGATCATAAAATGGAAAAATGACAGGTTTCTTCAAAAGAAAAGAAAAATCCCGCTGTAAAAATGTTCACGCTTTTCAAGTCTCAGCTTGAGTTTGCTTTTACTTAATTCACAACAGTCTGACTACCCTTGTTTCCATCCTGGGCCAGAGTTGCTATATTTGAGGCTCTGCAGGACGCAGTTTACAGTGGTGGTGCTGACTCACACTTCATTAGGAGTCACAAACAGTGACTCCTGCGATGCATCAGCCGCCACCAGGACCTGCGTCCCTCGCAGCTGAGCCGGGCAGAGCCCAGCGCCTCGCAGGGCTGAGCCCATCCAAGGAGATTGTAGGGCTATCAGCCACTGCTGGCCTGACATTCGGCTTAGCCAGCATCACCGGCCTCCCACGATGGGGCAGTGATGGGATGTGTGACAGTGACTGAAAATGAGATCATTGGGAAGTGAAATCAGATTCAATTGCATTAGAAATTCATGTCAGATAAAGCTGGTGGAGGTACTGCAGAACTATACATCTACTTAATATATTTATTACATATCCCTCCCAGACTGACTCTGGGCTTAAATTAAAAAAACCAAAACTTTATTTTTTCTCTTCTCGGTTCCTCTTCTGGTAGTTTTGTAATATTTGGCTCTTCCCCGCTGTTTGATTGGATTTGTGAACTTACTGGTTGTGTCAATAAAGTGATCAACAGAAAGATGGAGTCAGACTTGGCACAGGGAAATAGCGTAGCAGATTTTCCTGCTTCTCCTACACACCTCAGGTCTGGTGTCACTTGTGGTGACCAACAGCAGGCTGGACTGACCCGTGGGCAGCTGGTCTGGACAGCCCAATAGTAACACTGAATTAAAATCTGGCATTAGCAGTGTAGCTTGGATAATACTTCAAGGCTAGTTGACTTGCAATATGCTGGCAGAGTACAGGTGTAAAAGCAGTCTCTGGCTGTGCCTGCCTGTTCTGTCCACCGGAGTGTTTCTCCTCCAACCTCCCCTGGAAGCCTCTCTCTGAGGTGTTGTTTCAAGCTTTGCTCCAGGCTGACAGGGACTGCATTTGTTTTGGTAATAACAGCATCTAAGGCTGTAGAGATATTTGTAGGTCATGGAGATATTTGGACTTCATTCAAAAGCTGTTGGAACACAATCCTGAGTAACATGATTTAGGGGACCCTGCTTGAGCAGGCAGTTGCACTAGATGACCTCCAGTGGTCCCTTCCAGCCTTAACTGTTCTGTGATTCTGGGATTCTGTGACTTTCCACCTCTAAACTGAAATAGAACAGGACCCCTATGTGTCTCTAGGAAGACAAATCACCCTTTCTTTGGCTAGGTCACTCATCTCACCTCCTCCACCGTACGTTTTGTCCTCTGTGCTCTGATGTCCATGAAAACATGGCTGGAGAGGGGGTGCCCAGCTCACTGCAGTCACTCTGACCACAAGCTAATTGTTGCATTCCCATGCTCCTTAGTCTCGGTCTCCATCCCAAGAGGTTTGTCCTCTGCTCACACCAGGCTGGGCTGATTTTGTGTTTGCTGCCTGCATGACGAGTGTTGTGTCCACAGTTCAGGGCTATCGTACAGAGATGGTAGAAGCTATGGAGTTGGGCGGGGTTGCACTGCTGGCATGTCTTGCACAGCAGAATTTGGGCCTCTGACTCTCAGAACAAAGTGAGTTATACTTCTGGGAGCCTTGGAGACTGAGTGTGCCTTTGGGATACCTTCCCAAAGCTTGCTGTGACCTGGCTCAAGACTTTCTGAGGCTGATGTGGTGGCTTTGTATTGTTTGATCCATGAGTTCATCTGCTTCCCAAACCACATGCAATGTTGGTGTCCACACCACCATCCTGCAGTGATGACTTCCCCAGATTTTGATATCAGCTGTGCACAGCAGTTCCTCTTTCTCTCCATTTGATCTGCCATCGCACCACTTCCTTAGCTGCGTCCCTCATTTGCTATGGTGGGACATGGCTGCTACCTCTGGGCTTTCCCAGCTTTCTCATGCTCTCCCCCTTCAGCTCCCATGGACAAAAGGGGATGTCTAAGCATGGACGCAGAGAGCAATATAAGTTATTTTGCTCTGTGTTTGGGGACCCTTTTGCTGCAGCCTGTGGTTTGGTGCAAACAGTCAAGCTTTACAAGTACTACAGTGCCTATAAAAAAAGTGTATCTGGAATAGAGAACTGAAAGCAACCTCAGCCCCAAGTAACCACACTGCAAATTTGCATTTTTTAGTGCAGTCTGTGCCATCTGGGAGCAGCCACAGGGGTGGGATCTCCATGGGACAGTTTTATTTTAGCCTGTACTGGAAGGGGAAGTCTCTGTAGCCAGAGGGTGAGGAGGTGAGGCTGTGCTTCGAACAGAGTGGGTGAAACCCTGGCAAAACTCCCACCTGCTTCTAAAGGGGTCTGTGTGGTCTGTTGATTAAAATGATTTTCATGCAAATCAACATTAGCCTGTTCCACATTGCATGGAGCAAGGAGGGAGAGAAAAGAGAATGGTTTGGCATGGTTCTTTTAGCCTTCTGATTCTCAAATTTTGGTGCAGAGCAAGGAAACTTCTGCTAATAGCAACCCTTAGGGTAAAGGCTTTTTTAAATATTCCCATTAGATTTTAGCCAACTAAACTAATCCAGAAAACCCCACCTATATTCAGCTCTTATTCTTCAGGAAGGATATCTCACAGGTGTAATTTCATCCTTGATCTCACCCCAAAATTAGAGGGATAGCAAACACATAAAGATTGAGGCAAACCAGTGTGATCTGGAGAGATTAGAGCAGTGGGGTCTGTGATCTGCAAAAAATCAGAGTCCAAAGCAAATAATGCTCTGTGTGTGAGGAGCACTGAAGAGCATGGATAGGGATGTGGAAGAAGAGTGTATCAAGCATTACCTGCTGATGAAGACACCGGTGGGGCTTGCTCACATAGTGGTTTGTGCACACGCTGACTGGGCTCAGTGGTTTCACCCCCAGCTGCTGTTTCAGAGGAAATCTGCTTCTGCCTCTGCCAAAGCTTTTTGGACAAAAACTTAGGGAGGAATGATGCACAGTCAGTGTGAGAGCAAAGAGTGTTATATTATATTCTACTCTACCTCTTGTACTACCTGCACCTGAATGTTAATTTTTGCTTTCTCTTCAAGGGAAGCTGCTAAATGCAAATTGCCTCTCCACCACCAGAAAAGCTGGTAAAGTGATGGTAAAAAATATACAGAATAAATGATGCTAAGCAATGCATTATTCTAGAGAGAGCAGGGGAAGGAAGAGGCACTGTAAATATCCTTTATGTACACTCCTATGTAATCCCAGTGGTGTAGTGCTGGAGTAGGCACAGAGACTTGGGGTTCACCCAGGCACTTTATAAAATAAGATGCAGCAGCAGTGTGAGCTAGAGCTAAGCCATGATAAAAAACACCCCCCAGGTAGTTTAAATGAGACGTGCACATTTAGAAGATAGTTTTTAGTGGTTTATGTCATCATCTGACTAGCAGAGAAAAAAACCAGCTGTGACATGTACTAAAAAATGAATACAGAGGGAGAACAAAGTAACTTCACAAACTAATTTTCGGTCCTGCTGTGGTCCTGAGCACCTTCACTCACCAGCCACCTTTCTCCTCTGATGAGGGTTGGCACTTGGCAGAGAGCATCCAGACAAAGCCTGAAACATGAAGCTGCTGTCACTGTCATGGCAAGGATGCTGGATCTAATGGTTGAGGTGTAACTGCCTGGTGGTGGTCAGGGCATGGCCCTGTGGTTGTGAGTGACTGAACCAGGGTGGTCTAAAAAGCAACCGCCCCATCAGCTGGGAGTTCTCCCCTCACGACAGGGGCTATTGAATTGAGAAGGCAAACATGTTATCTTGAACCTCCAGGGAGGTTGTTTCCTCAAGGCCTGGGCCACTGGAGCCCACTGGAGCCAGACTCTTTGAACTTTTACAGCAAGGACAGGATTTGCACATGGTTGCCACCCATCAGGTGTGAAGAGGAAACTTCCAGCTGAAGGGACAGTTGCCCTCCTTCTCAGCCTGTCAAAGCCATTAAGTTGCTCCAGCTAAGTCATGGGGAACTCCCTGAGCATTTCTAAGAATATCTGATGGGAATGTGCACAAGGCTCTGGAATTCAATCTCAAGCCAAATATGAGGAGAGAAAAGTTCAGCTCCAGCACTGTAGGCTGCTGGTAAGACTCAAAATGGCTAAACTTATTGGGGGAGTGCTGGCAGCCTGCTCCAAACGTACTGAAGCCTGCCCTATGGCTCCAGCAAGGAAGAGGAGACCAACCCTGTTGGTGATCATCCCCTGTGCACTACCAGGGTGCTGAACTGATGCTGACCTGCTGGGACCTCGCAGAATCCAGTGCTCCAGCGCTATTTGGGACGATAGACTTTGGCAGGGTTATGCTCATTTTTTTTACATCCTTGAAGAAATGAGCAATTCCTCTGTAGGTTCAAGTGTTCTCCTTATCCAACTTTCTGCAGAGCCCCTGCAATAGAAACCTGCAAAACAAGAGGCACCCCCTGATGTCACCTGGCATCTTGTTCTGCAGGTTTCTACTGCAGGGGCTCTGCAGAAGACAGGATATGCAGAATGTGTCCAGCAGTCAGCCGCTTGATGTGGCAGCAGTACCCTTGGTGCTGGGGGAGCATCGTCCTTGCCTGCGGAGACAGGAGGGAAAAAAGCCTCTGCTCCCAACGGCGGTGTTGGAGATGCCGGCCGGAGTTAGGACTGGCTTGACGGCTCCTGACGGTAGCAGGAGGGGAGCCTGGAGGCAGTTTAACTGTGCCTTTGCCATCACTATGGTGGTTTCTGTGTGTTCCCAGTTGTGTTGTGAATTAAGGGACACCGCGTTAGGATGCCAGGTGGGGTGGTCTGGTGGGCTCGTTGCATCCCAGCCCTGTGACTGCAGGGGATGTGCCTCCCTGTCTTGGAGCTTTGCTTCAATATTTACATAACACATTGACACATGTTTAAAAAGCTTCAGCTGGAACGAGCAAGACCAAACACTGCTGTGGGAATGTCACCGTGTCCTTTTTTAGAGACAGTGTGGGGGGCTGGCTGTTGGGCACAGAGCTCTTTTGGGAGCACAGAAGTTTGAAAGGAAGCCGAGGCTGTAGCAGTGGATGAGCTTTTACATGGGATAGAGGTGGGACACAAAGAAGGGAAAGGGATGCTCAGGTCCGTGATACTAGAGGAAAACATGAAGCCAAGACCAAGCTTGACAGGCTTTGTTAGAGATGTCCCAAGGAATGCAAAGACCAGTTTGGGATACAAAGCAAACTGGTTTCGGGTCTACCAAGGAGCCTTTGGAGATGCAACAGTGCACCCTGACGGGGAACAGCCCTGTCCTGCCTAAGGGGATTATCCAAGGGAACCCTCAGACCCACCTTGCAATAACTCCTGGGGCAAATGCTTGGCCCCAGCATAATCGTTGCCATGACTATTCCACACTGGGAAAGCTTGATTTTCCTAGGCATTGCACAGACAGACAAGTAAAGGGTGGTGTCATCTAAACACTTCCAAAAGCTGTTATGGATATTTTAATGGTGCTGTTTTCTAGCTTTATCTGAAAAATAGTTTGGGGTGTATATAAATGCACATGTGTTGAGCCTTAGTGTTTCTTCAGGAGGTAAAGGGACTAGAGCGTCACTTTGCTATTCATTTCCAAAGGCAGGATGTACAAACAATATCAATATTTATTAAACAGCTTTGTTTGTCCCAGGATTGCAACAAAGAAAGTGACTTAGATTGTGGTGTTTGTCCTCTTTGCTGTGTCCTATTTCTCTTTTGGGATTGCGGGTCTTTCTTAGTGCATATATTATTTCCCTTTTCTGAAGACAACTGTACCTAGAATATCTTAAAAAAGAGAAAGTGGCACTTAGTTGATGGTTGCCTCAGTGGTTATATCATTTCTGCTTTTAATAGCCCTGCTTTGTGATAGACAGCAGCACTCACCACCCAGGCTTACAACAGAAGCTTTCTTGTCAGATTTTGCCCTTCCACTCTTCCTCCCTTCCCCTCAGCTGCTTTAGATAAACAGGGAAGTTGTAAGTTCAATGAGACCAGTAAATTTACTAAATCTCCACCTATGAATGGCTTCTTTTGTTCACTTCAGTTTAAACCTGATTTCAAGTGACATCAAGAAGAAGAAAAATATCCCCAAATCCCCAAAGCCCACTTACAGCATCGTGAAAGTGCCCAGCCAGCAGTTTCCACAGCAGCAGCTTTGCTGGAGGCTGTTTGCTGTGCCCCTTACTGATGGGCCCATGGAGGGTGCAGAGGGGGATTTCTAGGCATCTCCTGAACTACAGAGGTGAGAGTTAAGGTGTTTACTAAAGATGCAAAAAGTCAGTCCCAAGCACGGGGACTCTCTACCACTGCTTGTTGCATCCTTACACAAGACAAAAACACACTGTAAGGCATGGTGCTGCTGCCTCTGAAAGCTCAGGACTGTTACCAGCTGCTCCCTTTAAATTAATTTTCCCAAAGTCAGTCACAACACAAGCAGAGAGACTATCCTGGTGACATTTCCCGAACAATTAGCACCGGGAGCGAGTGGCACCAGAGGACTCACGCCATGTTCTGTGCTGCATGTCTCCAGTATAAATAGCCTGGCTGGAGGATTTTTTGCCCAAAATGATGATGGGAGGCTGATTTTATGTTAATTCAATGTGTCAGTTGTGTTTGAAACCAGGGACACCAGAGCTTTCTGCTCTGCCTTGGTCAGGAGCACTAGACTGATTAAAGAGAGGGGCAACGTGAGGGTTGTTCATAGCTGGCTGGTGGGCATGAAGGATTGTGGTGTGGGCAGTGTAGGGCAGGTAGGTCCTACGTACTTCACAAACTGCTTGTTGTGTCATCTTGCATGAGGAGAGGCCATGCTCTGCATGGTAGGGACACAGCCAGGATAAGGAACCCTCATTTGGAATTGTGAGGGCAGTGACCTTCTGATGAGGCACCAAATGAGACCACAGAGATGTCCCATCAGGAAAGATCCAGGATGACCTACCAGCCAGGCAGGTTGAAAGTGCTCAGTGACAGCCTGACCCCAGCTGTAACTCCTGACAAACCCAGCTCGTGGCTGTGGTTTGCTGAGCCTGATCCCCAGGTGCTTTTGCAGGTTGGCAGCTGCAGTGACCTGCTGCTGGTCCTAGAGGAGCTGCTTCTGCCAGAGGACACTTGGCCAGCACAGATCTCATGGCTGCACTGCCTTCCACAGGCAGAAGTCTGTGGAAAGGATGTGAAGCCCTTGGGATGGAAAATGCTACTTACAGTGCCAGGAGTTTGCTGAGTCCTTGGCAGCAGTTACGGTCCTTGCTACGTAAGGATTAGCACCCAGCTGAAATGACTTAGACTAAAACTCCTTCAGAAAGTCCCTTAGTGGATAGTTTTCTTCTCCTTCCCCTTCTGTGTTTTGAGCAGCTGTGGGCCAGTGGAAGGAGAGAGGAGAAAGTGAGTAAACCAGGGGAAACACCACTGTGCCCAAGGCAACATGCTGACCATAACTTCAGAGGGGCCACTACAGAAAAGTGTCAAAAGTTGAATGGGCAGAGAGCCACAGTGGTTTGTGTTAATTAGCTAATGAGCAGCCTGTTGGAGGCATGCAGAATTACAGGCCCCTCAGCCTTCACTACATAGAAAGACCAGTTGCATTGTTGAGCTCAAGAGTCAGGGTCCACCCTAAGTGGTGGTAGCATGTGAAATACTAGGGGAAAGATCCCAAAGACTGAGAAAGACTGATAGCAAAGGCTGGTAGAAAGGCAGCACTCACCTGCTTGCAAGGCCCTTGCCTTTCCCTTGAGTAATTCTGTTGGGGAGAACATGTGTGAACATGGAAATTGGCTGTGGTGTGTTGGAGCTCAACTCTTCTCATCAACGGGGGATCCTGTCTCCTGCTTTTAAGGCATCTGGTCCCTCCAGCTCGTCTTTTCAACTTTAATAAGAGATGTGCTTCCCCAATACGTTACATTTTCAATCAATTTTAAAAGTAACCTCTTTAATATTGAATTATTCCTGATCTCTATTGTCGCTTCTAGCTGATTAGTTTAAGGACTGTGCTTGGTTTGTTTAATAACCTCTTGACACTAAACAAACAATCTCGAAAAGGGAACAATTTGCAAAACAGAAGGAAAACAAATAACCTACAAGGGCATCCTCTTCAAAATAGAAAGACTGATTACATTAAAATGGCAGAATAATTCCAGACATTAAAAGAATGTATATAGATATTGGCTTATCTATATTCAAGGAAGATTTGAAAACACCGCAAAGTTAAAGTTTTCATTAGCAATACAGTGAAATCTCTCAATTAGAATTCCTGGAGCATATTAAATGGTATTTAGTTTCTAACTCAATGCATCATTTTCTGTTAAATAATTGATCGTGGTGCAGAGATTGTGTTTGTGTAGTTTAAGAAAGCGATTAGACCAAGGAACATTTGGTAGGAAAGTTGCATCAATAACTCCAGCACTTCTCCAGTGTGTTGTGGAGGTGCTCTCATAGCAAGACTGATGTGGAAAGGTGTTGGGGCTGAAGTGACTTGGGGCAATGAAAGCTGTATTGGACCACAAGGAACTCTTCTGGAACACAACAAGGAGAGCCTGAGAGCCTGCCTTCAGAGATCCAAACTGCCCAGGAATGAGTTGCAGATGCGAGGAGGGAGAACCCTGAACCCCAAAACTACATTGATTAAGTGAACAGAACAGAGGGGAACAGGCTGAAACTCCAGAGACGCTCAAGATCCTGGTAAGGAGCCATAGGAGTCCTGGCAAAGGCCATGTGGAATGAGGTTAGGCTGGAGGAGGACAAAACCATCAGGGCTTTCACTAGGCTCTAGCACCTCTGTGAGCAGTGTCTGAACCTCAGTGCTGTTATTTTTCTACGCGACATTAATTTACGCCCTGCCCACCTAGTGCCTGCAGTAGGAGAATATGGTGATGTTACACCTCTCTGTTGCCACAGCACAAAAGACTCTGTCTTCAGATGTGTGCACTTAAATAGTATTTTAAATGCTTGTTTCAGCCTATCCCTCAGCCATGTTTGGACTAGGAAGGGTTTAACCTTCCTTTGTGGCTCTGCCATGACTGGCACGATGCAATTACAGCCACGTGTAAGGGTCTGGTGGAATTCCCACTTGTCTGAGACTAAAACCAAGGTTTCTATTGTGCCTTTTATGTGGACAGGTCTCCTTGGAAACTTGCTGCCTAGGTGAGCAAAGCTGCCTTCTGGGCTGCCCGAACACCACCCAGTTCTTCAGGGCTTCACTCCATTTTATGAGGTATTTAGGCTGATTGAATGGCACAACACAAAGCCCATAATATCAAACCACCAAGATTTTGGGCAGCTTCTCCCCCCGCTCAAGTTTTTAATTTTGATTTGCTTATATTCTTTAATGGGATGCAATTACAGTTTCAGTGTAGTAGGTAGGAGGCTTTATATTTGTACTGCTTTGTAGTAAAGACATAATTACTGCGTTTATGAATCAAATCCCTTTATGTATCATAAATACTTATTAAAACAGCCACTGGCAATTTTACCTCAACATGTTTCTTCATGAAGTAGGATTTATTGCTTATATAAAAATGCCAGTCTTCCCTTCCCTACAATTGCTTGGCTTGCAGAATCCCCGTGCCTGGTTCAGAGTGGTTCAGAAGGTGAGACATTTTATAAAGCACTTAAATATCTGTGTGCATGCGAATACAGCTCCTGTGCCCTGAAGACACCTTCATGATTATTGTTTGTGCTCCAGTGATACTTCTCGTCTGTCTGTTGCTCAGTATGCTGTGAGCAGACAGTAGTAGATGTCATCTTCATCTCAGCCAAGTTTGGGGATTACTTGTCTGTAGACTCTGCTGTACCACCTCAGCCATAGCAGAGGTGTTTGCCCAGTGCATTCTGTGCTCCAGTGGGACTGTCTCCCTAAGTCTTTAAACTGTTCAGTTTTGTGCATAAAGGTGGGTTTCATGCAACTGAAGAAAGTTTCCCTTCAAATATTTTTTTTTTCAAATGCAAGTGTTATTTCACATTCTCTTCCTCTTATCCTCAGACTGGTTGAGTGGAGTATCTGCCCCATCTTTAGGGGGAAAACAAGGCTGGGGTGGGAGGTGGCACAACACAGGGTAGAGATCTGGGAAAGACTTGAAGATGGTGAATTGTTTGACACTTCAGAGGCTGCTGTCAGAAGGAGGATTTGATTCATGGACTATTGAAACAGTAGGAAAGACAGCTTTGATTTCTGTAGACAAAGGTTCAGAGTCCCAAAAAGTTTAAAAGGAAGGTTGGCAAGGCAAAATCCTGCAAACTCGTGCCAAGAAGTTTGTGCCAGATTAAACTGATTTCTCTCTCCTTGGCTAAGCTAACAAACACCCTCAACACAAGGGCAGTAAATCTCCTCCCTGGAAATGTACTCTTGAGAAAGTACTTTACAAGAAGTCATTGGTGAAACTAGAAAAATTGTTTCTCAACAGATGAACAAATAAGGGTGATAAGGAATTAATTTACAGGCAGACAACAGCAAGCAAGGAGCTTAATAAACACTTTTCTCAAAGATAGATCTTGGACAGATTTTCTCTAATGACATTTCCTTAATGGCCCAAAAAGCCAAAATTTTATTTATTGCATTAGCCACTGAGACACATTCAGGAGATCTAGTCAGTGGAGGGCAGAATCACAGCTTTCTTTTTTTTTTCCCCGAGAACGAGCAGAAATGGAATGAAATGTTGCAAGAAGTGCAAAGTCCTGTGTTTGGGCACTTGAGACAGTGCCAGGAGCTTGTGGTACACACTGGAGGCTGGGAGCTAGTGAGGACAGCCACCCCCTTTGCTCCAGTTATCAAACAGGCAGCTGTAACCTAAGGGTTGGGACGGCCTTTCCCCAGATACAGGAAAGCAAGATATCATTACCAGCACACAAGGTCTGTACAAGTACTTGCCTGGAATACTGCAAATTTGGGTCACACATCCTCAAGAAAGATGAATTTGTCCTGGAATGGCTACAGAGAAAGACTGATAGAAACAGAGCAGAGGGGAGAGCTTATCCTGCAGAGGAGGCTGGGAGTGCTCTGTGAGGAGGCACAGGAGCGCTTGTCTTTGGGTACTGTCTCTGACAAACTCTGTTTGAGTTAGAGGACAATACTGGGTAAGAAAAAAGATGGATATAACACTATATAACTATAACCATGAAGAATGAGGGGGTCAAAATTTTCTACCTACCAGCAAAAGAGCTGGGTCAGCACTGGAGAGGACAAGAGGAAGGGCACAAAGAGCTCCTGGCTTAACAAAGGGGTGTGTAACTCAGACACATCTAATAGCAAGGGACAGTAATCCTGGGTGTCCCTTTGGTCATCAAGTCACTCTTAATGAGCCCTGTCATGGTCAGTCTTTCATGAGAAAACACATGCAATTTAGGTGCACTGTGAAGGTCCTGGTGCCTGCCCTAATTTATTCGATGGCTGTTATTCCTTTTTCATCAATAAGGAATAATGACACAATGAGGCCCTGTAGTTGGATCATTAATTAGAAGACTTTTCACCTTTCAATTAACAAAAGGAAAACAAATGCATCCTGGATCCTTTTGCTGCAGTCCCAGGGGAAGGGGAAGGCAATCACCCCACACAGGTAGGGCAACAGGGGAGTTTCATCCAGCAATGCAAGGTGCTGTCTCTGGAGCTGATTGATTGGCCCAGGAAGCTCGTTTAACCTGATATCTATCTTCAAGAGTAATCAGGCATGATGAATAAAAAAGAAGAAGGCAAGCTCTTTAGTGAGAGAAGACTGGTGGCTGATAAACAGATAATTACACAAAGCAAAGCTGTCACCACAATAAATGTGTTTTACCAAGAAGTGACCTCACGGTGTGGGAAGCACAGAAGAGTTTAAACTTCACCATCATCCAGGGGTGAGGGGAATGAAGGAGGATTTGCCACATAGTAAATGGTCCTGGCATTTGTCACAGGAGATGCAGAGTCTTTGGACATTGCTTCAGCAAGCTCTGGTGCAGCTGGTAGGTGGTTGTTTCTCAGGCATTTGATCTGCAGTTTAGTTTTTCACAGAATCACAGAATGGTTTGGGTGGGAAGGGGCCATAAAGATCACCTTGTTCTGACCCCCCCTCCATGGGCAGGGATGCCACTCACTAGATAATACTGCTCAGGGCACCATCCAACTTGGCCTTGAACATTTCCAGGAGTGGGGCATCCAAAACTTCTCTGGGCAACCTGCTCCCATAATTCAGCACCTGACACTGAAAAATTTCATCCTAACATCTATCCTAGATCTCCCCTCTTTTAGTTTAAAACCATTCCCCCTTGACCTATCAGTATCTGCCCTTGTAAAAAGTTGCTCTCACTCTTTCTAACAGCTCCCTCTAGGTACTGGAAGGTGCTCTAAGGTCTCCCTGGAGCCTTCTCTCCTCTGGGTTTTACAACTCCAATTCTTTCAGCCTGTCTCTGTAGGAGAGGTGCTCCAGCCCTCTGAGCATCTTCATGGTCTCCTCTGGCCTTGCTCCAAAATTTCCATGTCTTTCTTGTGCTCAGGGCCCCAGACCTGGATGCAGTACTGCCAGTGGATGTCATGGGTCCTGGCAAACTCTGGATTCATCAGATGGACCCGGCCCGGGGCAGCTCCAAGGGGGAAAATGGGTTGCTCCTGCCCAGGGGACTCCATGCTTCACCTCGTGCTGTTCCTCAGAGCCTGAGGAAGCATCAGAAAGCCTCGATGGGCATCCCTTTGGCCATATTTCCTTCGAGGAAGTGCAAATCAGGGTAGGCAGAGGCTGCTGGAGCTAGAAGGCGAGCAGGGTGCCTGGCACATTTCCGTGGGAGCAGCCGAGTGTGGAGCTGTGCTCTCCCGCGGGGGAGAGACCTGCCACGCAGGACCACGGCCCTCCAGGATGAAGGAGCCTCCGCCGTGCTCGGAGGGGGTGCCAGGCGGTGCCGAGAGCCGTCCCCTCCCCAGCCGAGCTGTCCGCTCCCCTCCTCTCTCCACAGGGTGGCAATGCTGCCTTCGGCTGCACAGCCCGGCCCGCCGCCGCTCGCAGCCGCCCGCGGAGCCGCCGGAGCCCCGGCCGGGGGTCCCTGCGCATCCAGCGGGGACAGCCCATGAGGACAGGGACACGGGGCAGGAGGTGCTGCTGGCCGGACCCGGCACCTCCGGCTTGGCGCCTCCTCAGCGTCATGGGGCGTTCCTGCCCATCTCTGCGCTCCGGGATGGCTTTTGGTCCTGTCCCTGGCCATGCTCCCCTCTCTCAGTGCCTATCTTCCGGCATACCACCAGTGCACGCCGACCAGGATGGGTGGGAAGTTTCCGTAGCTGGGATGTCTCGGGGCCGACTCAAGACCCGTGCAAAACGCCCATCATACATTTGGCGGGCAGCAAGCTACTAGTGTTTAATTGGGCTTTGTAAATACACGTGTGGCTCTAATTCCAGGTCCTCTCATGCAGAAGCTTCTGAGTGGCAACAGAAGGAGCTGCTGAATAGCAGACATTAAATAGATAAACCTTAAACTTATGATGCAGAGGCAAGCACCAGAAAGGCAGGTGCTGAAGAGAAGAGAAGAGAA
>NW_020897703.1:25980755-26052202 GCF_003984885.1 Neopelma chrysocephalum
AAATGAATTCCTCTGAAGCAGCTGAGACCATTTGTTTATTACAAACCACATGTCTACACATGAGAGGATAATGTGGCCAAGCACAAGCTCACACCACTTGCATGGCCAAAGGTTAAGCTGTAGGACAAGTAGAAGACTGTTGTGAGCTGAGCAGCAGGACACTGCCCTGATGAACCAGCTGGGGCCCACAGGACTGAGAAAGGAGCTGGGACCCCCAGTGCTCCTGTCCTCAGGACTCAGGAGCAGCTGTGCCCTGGGAAGGCATCCCCCAGGGTGTCCCTTTTTATAACTATTTAAGATATTGCAGCCCAGAGAGCAGAGGCAGGTGTTGTATTTTAAGGCATGCAGGAGGCTGAGTAAGTTGTGTGTATAATTGTTCTCAGGACTGAAGTAATAATTTAACCCCATCTCTATTTCTGCCATGACAGGAGAGCCCAAACATGTCCTCTAACGATGTCATGTGTCAGAATTTCTTAATGATGCTTTCCCCTCTGATTTTTGTTTAATTTGTTCCCTTTCCTTCTGAAGATTACTCTCTTTTACATCCCTCTGAATAAAGAACATTTAGTTAGCGGGGAAGAAAAGATTGCCATTGAAGAACTAAGAAAAGCACTGGATTAATTCTCCGCCTGCAGCTAAACTGAGAGTTCATCTCCTAATAGGCCATTTCAAAGCAGTTAGATTTACTCTTTTAGACTAACCATACTGTCTGAACAATATTTTATGCCTGTGTTAAAATATAATAGGCTAGAGAGACAACTCAAATGTCAAGAGTAGATAGTGCTGTCAAAGTAATTTGTCTTGGGTAATAGATAGAGTGACATGACTTTGAAACATTCTGAGAAAGAAATCATTCCACATTTGAATGGATTGTTTCTTTCCCCTTAAAAAAAACCCCAAGACTGTATTATTTAAATTATGTCTATAAGGAAGTCTTTATTTTCTGTGAAAATAACATTGGTATTGCCAGTGGTGGGGATGTGGCACAATGGGACTTTGCAGTGTTTGACAGGGGAATTAGGCGGTGCCAGCACAGCGCTCCCAGAGCATCCTCAGACCACCCGGCATGACACCTTGAGTACTCAGGGGAGTTTGGGAATGGATTAAAAATTAAACCCAGTTCCCAGGGAAGCAGCAACAGTGCATCTGATTTCAGGAGGGATGCTTTTCAGCCAAGGTGTTTCAAAGTCCCCTAAGGAGTGTGATTTCTCCAGTATTAACCATTTAGATCAAAAGTGCTACCAAATTGCAGAGGTAATTGTTTGTCACAAGCCTCTCCGTGGCAGAAATGTTATTGTGACTGTTTATAGATTTTTAAAGCTTTTATCAACTTCCTCATAGACAGTCAGCGAATACACGTATACTTAAGGGATATGGACGACCTGTTATCTAGTCTTGTCTGGAAGAAAGGCATAACTTAGTTCTTTGCTAAGAAAGTCTATGTGAGGACTTAGAAAAAGTCAGGAAAGTCTTAAGAGAATTCATTGTCCTGTGTTAAAAAGATAAAAAGGAAGTTGGTAGGGTCTTACTTTGCAGAATACAGAGTAAGATTTTTAGTGTTTATTTAGTCCCTTCACACCACTATGCTGGGTAAAAGAATGGTTTAGAAAGGAGCCAAAAGCATTTATGTTCCCTTTAAAGTCTGTTTCCATTGCAGGTATAAATGTCACCATCTAGCACAGCTGATAATCACTTAGTTTGTCATCTTCCCTAGTGCTGTGTTGTGCTCTCCTGGGCTTATGCTGAGCTGTCTCGAGGCTGGGGGTTCCTGCTGGGGCACAGGTAGGGTCAGGGTATTATCCATCCATGGGAATGAAGATTGGCCCTGCCCCAGGGTCAGAGTCTGGGAGCATCTCAGTCATGCCCTTCATGGGGAACTTCTTTAAAGGCACAAAAAGGCCTATAGGTCATAACCTAGAATAGGTACAAGATGTATGTAAACACTTCTTTCACCTGGAAAAGAAGCATCTCATTTGGAAATGGATCAATGCAAACTCAGTGTTGAAATGGTATAAGAAAAGCATTTGTTGTGTTGACTCTTCCTGAAGGCAGTGTGGTGTTTGGATGGGGAACAGCTTCCCCAGGCATAAGGGTGTTCTGCAGGGCTGAGGCTCCATGCTTCCTACCCCTTGGCAAAGTGTCTGCAAGACTATCCAACACTAACAGCATATTTAATTCCCCACCTCCCACACGTAGGTATAAATGACCACCAAAAACCATGGGACCATAGAAATAAATGTCTCATTTGAAGGTTTCCCAGGTACATTCCATAGGAATGTCGATAGCCAGTGTTGTCATCCTTGTTTATGGATGAGTATATCGAAGCATGGAGAGAGACTTGCCCTGCTGGAATTAGAGGCAGTTCTGAGAATAGGATAGGTGTAGCTAGGGAGTCTTATGTTCTAGTGACAGAACTGACACTTGGGGGCAAAACGTCCCTTTTCCATTGCTACTCTACTACCACTTGCAGCCATTTCTATTCAAGGCATGTTATTAGCAAATCTTGTGGGGACCCCCTTGAGATTTTTGGCTGATAACTAAAAGAAACTCCTTTATGTTCATAATGATAAAACAAAGCATCAAGTCATTCGAGTTGATTTTACCCAAGACACTTCCTGAATTATTGCTCTCTCGCAGCTGTCATGGGCTTGAAGCTTTCAAAAGCCCATTTTGTTTCTGCTCGTAGCTCTTTCATCGTCAAAGCCTGGTGCCGTACCCCTGGGTTTGCTTGTGCAGCTCAAAGAGGAGCGAGCGATGCAGCTCCTCAAAGTTAAACGAAAAAACCCTCACGGTTAATGAACTTGTCTAATTTTATGCAGAAAATGCTACCATCTTTGCTTTCAAAACTCACTCCAAATTCCAGGTTGATACCAGTGGGGATGGTTTCAAAAGCACCTCAGTCTTGGATGCAACTCCCTTTGACTTTCAGCCAGACCTATACACTCTTGCACACTTCTAGCAGGGGAGATTTTCAGCTGTCAAAGCCTTTTAGGCAGCATCACAAACCCACCTGGCTTCTCTTCAGCACTGTGACCAGCCAGGAAAAATCAATGCCTCTCTACTTAGCTGTGTAAATCCAATTTACTGTAATTACCCATGTAAGAAAACGATATGCCTCTACTGTAAGGCTCTCCAAAGTTGCTTTATGATCTTCCTGTAGTATTTTATCCATTTTGTGGTATTTTTTTCCCCATATCTTGAGCAGTGAGTGAATATGAAACTAAAAAAAAAAAAAAAGGCCCATATACAATAAGACAAATAATGTCCCTAAAATTATTAAATTCCTATGTAGGTGAGTGGGTAGAAATGCTCTTGCCTACTCTGAAATCAAGTTGACCTAAATTATACAGTATAGATTATTGCATTTAGAATAATAATGGTGTGGTGGATGTAGTGGAGTGCTTTTAAACCAAGGACGTACGGGCTTTGCTGAGATCCAGACGGGTTTCTTAATCTGATTTATGATGCAAAATTTAGGTCAGGTGGATTGATTCCTAATAGAGATATAATGAATCAAAATTTCTACAATGGCTTTATTTTGCACAGAGGTGTCAACAAGCTGTACTTCTCTATTTGTGCACCTGGCGTGTAATGATTCTCTTGAAAAAATCATAATCCATCAAGTCCTCCATTCAAGAATATCAATCAGTGCCAGGAACAAGACTATTTTAGCCAGGAGTTCTCAGTCATTTTGTTTTCCTCTTCACGAACACATAAGGCGCTGTGATATTTAAATTGTGCTTTGACATATAATCATTAAATGTTTGAAAATGTCTCATTCAGTTTTTGTTGCTTCATCCATTTGCTTACACAGGATTCTTGTTTTGCCATTGTTTTTAGCATTTGATACCCATATTGTTGCTTTTAATAGCTGGCGACGGAGTAATCTCAGTTTTCTGAAAAGGAATTTGGTTTTAGTATTAGAAGGCTAAAATTAAAGCTAATGAGATGTCGGTACCTGCTTTAATGGAAATTAAAACAAACCAACCTACACCTGTCTCTTACCATACCTATCTTTCATATAACAAGGTAACATCAAGGTGATCATCATAAGCCTTGTGATGTAGGCATGAACATGGATCTGTGGGAGCTTCTTGCTAAGGTTTATGTCCTACATTTTTTCCTGTACTTTCTTTTTTTTTTGTCAGGGTGAAAACAAAATTACATGATTCGGCCACTGTAATTCCCAACCTTCTGACAGTGTCATATGTTGGGCAGCTTTCTTGCTACATGTGAAGAACTGATACAGGATTGGGGTGGGAAACACAACAAATTCCTTATACTGAGCAGCAGTTCTGGGCAGGGCTGGGTGTGACAGGATATAGTTATTCTATAAGTAGATGTACAGGCATGGCATTACTTATTATGGCTGGAATTAATTGTCGTAAACAATAACAGTGACTTCTTTCTATTCTTACTGATAAACAATAACAGTGACTTCTTTCTATTCTTACTGAAACAATGTGCAAATGTCTAAGCCAAGACAACAGCCTGGTGCAACAAGCAGCTATGGAGTTACCCATTAAGAAGCAATGCCTTCCCTAAAGGGCAGGGCTAATTGACCATATTATTTTTAATTTGGTCATTGAGTTATAATAATCCATTTAAAAGAGGCTTAAGGTGGAGACCTCTATAAAGCATGTTGAATGAGTGTCTAAAAACGGTGTTAATACTCACTGTGGTCCTGACAGTGTGCTGCTGTTATGATCCACTAATTGTATAGCAAAGGTTTGGCTAGTTTCAGCCAAAATTCAGCTCAGTGGTATCATCACTAATGTCCTGCTTCAGCCTCCACAGGCCACTGCCATCAGCCTCTTCCCTGAAGCATCCTCTGGCATTACACAGATGGTCAGAGGCTAAGTGAGGGCTGGAGGTGATCTTCATATCTCTTTTCCCTGCATGAGAAAATTGTTGTTTCCATAATGATTAGAGACCCAGGGATACAGGAGACCCCTGTCTCCATTTCCCTATATGGAAGCATCCACAGAAGTGCAGCTTTTCCCTCGGTACCCTCCCATTTAAAGAGGTTGAAAACAGTAGGCTGCTGTGTTAACTGCTATTTGTGGCGCTGGATGCAGGCAGCTATGGGTGGCTTGTAAAATGTTTGTATCTTTATTGCAAACCCCCACAACACACAAATCCCATGGCCCAACCTTGTGAACATGCTCAGACCTATCCCCCTCCAGCACGTGGCAGGCTGAGATGCTGCTTGCCTCCAGCCTTCCTGCAGATCATCAGACTTTTTTCCCCCCTCCTCTCTTGTAATTCTGGTGTGTAACTGAGAAAATTATACCTCATTTTTTCCTTGGTGTAAATGGATGCAGCTGCCTTGGAGTCGGAGGGGCTGTGCCAGGTTGTACCAGCCGCAAGGTTGGCTGGGAGCCAGCGCTTGGCACGAACTTGCTGAAAGCTGTGTACAAACAAGGCTTGTCACTATGTATGTTATTGCCCTTTTGTTTGGGCTATAAATATGTCCCATATATGCAGGCAAGCCTCTCATTTGCTATTTCAATGGAGTATCCTGTAAAACAGCTGTCATGCTGTCTCCTGTCAAATCAGTTTACAGATGCATGTTTCCTTCCCCATAATAAACAGGTATGAAATTGTCTTTATGCGCTGCACCAGCCCTTGTCACCAGGAATGCAAACTAGGGAAGCTTGGAAAAAAATCACCCTGAAAGCTGGTGCTCTGATGGAGCACCATGAAAGTTACTTAGACCTCTTCAAAGAGACTTACAAGCAGAACATTTTGGGGCATGAAATAATGAGCTAATGGTGATGTGAGTAGAAAAACTCCTTGCTGGTCCATAAGGTCACCCTCCTACACTAGCTGCAGGTACATGATGGCAAAGCAGCCCTTGTCCTGGACAGGGTTAGAGTAAGACACTGGGCAACTCTCCGTCCTGCATCCACCAAGATGGACACATGCTTTGAGAATATCTGTCTGTGTAAGAAGTTAAGGTAAGAAGGTTCCACTCTATAGTGCAAGGAAAGGAGATGGGCAGGATTTCAGGAGCATTTTAGGACTCCTGGACCCATTACATAGCTTGTTATTGCCAGGGGTGGCTGGTAATTTTGACTGGTTTAGTCACTGGGTGACTTTGGGTGAGAGCAGGCCATCAGATCTCCTGCTCTGAGGGACATCAAGTGCGTCTCTGTTCAAGAGACTAAAAATGTCTTGAGATCCTTGATGGAAAACTCTGCACACCTTGGGCTCACCACAGGTCAGTATCAGTTTGGGAAGACCTGAGCAAACATGAGTTGTATGTCTGAGTGCTCAGCTTTTCCCTCACTAAAGTTTGGTAAAAAAACCCAACAAGACACATGTCAAAAGCCACTCAAGCACAGACTTGCTCTTACACTCGGTGCTGCCCACAGGAGAGTTGGTCTTCAATATGGATGGAAAATTAGGCTTAGTTTATCATTTTTGGGTCCTTTTGCCTCTACACTTAACTCCCACCTTGTACATCAAATGTTTTACGGCACACCTTCTGTTTTCAATTAAGTGCTTCTTTCCCAGTGGCTGACATTGGTCCTTCACATGAACTGAGTGTCAGATTGTGAAAATCTCCCCTGCACAAATGGAGATAATGAGGCAGATTTTCAGAGATGAGGATCTGGCCCATACATTTTATTCACAGTTTCTTAGGCCATGTCTCTGAGGTGGATAATCACGAAGCTGACAGCATCAAATAAAGTGCCTATTAGCTATTAGTATCTTGTTTCATACAATAAGAGTCAAATCTGCTTACATCTGACAGCAGTGTGTGTGAAGGTTTGGAAAGTTCGTGGTATCCATCACAGTTAATTTTTTGCAAAGACTCAGTAGATCAAAAACAAGTAGTTGGGGTCACACACTGACAGTGGGGATGAGGAGCCTCTGAAGACAAGGCTTGAATGCTCATGGAGTTCTCCACACTGAGCATGGAAAGAGTAATGTCTTACAGCTTAGAGACTCTCTGCAGCTGATGAATTTCCCATCTCCTCCCCACTTCAACAATGTGCTGTTGAAATCACAAAACTCTTATGAAATCCTGTTTGCACCTGAGCCAAGGATGTTGAAACCGTGTGATGTACCACCAGGGCCATTGGTCATACAGCAATTAGTGAAGTGCTCCTGGGCACGGCACACTGCACGCAAGCCAGACCTCTCAGACAGGGCTTTAAACAGGGATGCTGAAAACAGAAGTCCAACAAGAAACCAGAACAAGAAGGTGCATTCTGGAGAGTATTTCTAAGATTTGTTACAGGAAAATGTGTGTTTAAAGAGGTTTCTTTGAAGACTAAAATGTCACTGGAAATCATAGAATCACAGAGTGATTTGGATTGTGGAAGGGACTTTAAGGATCATCCAGTTCCAACCCACCTGGCATGGACAGGGCAGGGACACCTTCCATTAGACCAAGTTGTTCAAAGCCTCATCCAAACTGGCCTTGAACACTTCCAGGAATGGGACATCCAGAACTTCTCTGGGCAACCTGTTCTAGTGCCTCATCACCCTCACAGTGAAGAATTGCTTCCTAATATCTAATCTAAACCTGACTCTATCAGCTTAAGGTCATTCCCCCTTGTCCTATCACTACAGGCCCTTGTAAAAAGTGTCCTCTCCAGCTCTCTTGTAGCCCCTTTAGGTACTGGAAGGCTGCTCTAAGGTCTCCCCACAGCCTTCTCTTCTCCAGGCTGAACAACCCCAACTCTCTCAGCCTGTCTTCACAGCAGAGGTGCTCCAGCCTTTCGATCATCTTCATGGCCTCCTCTGGACTTGCCCCAGCAGGTCCACATCCTTGCTATGCTGAGTAAGAGGGTGTTTTGTTCTGAACTCCAGTGAATGATGGTTTTAAGGAAATCGTTACAATTCCTTACTGGTGTGTATGGTGGATTAGATGTGAGGAACTGGCCTCACAAAATCAGTAGGTGTTGATTTACTGGTATGTTTGACCAGAAGGGTGCTTCTTGGTGAAAAGACTATAGACTTAAGTGGTACAGGGAGGAGAAAATACTGTCCCTGTCTGCTGTCCTTCCTGCTGGCAGTGGGCAGAGATACGTCCCACTTCAGGCCCTGCAGCTCAGGTGATGGGATGCCTTTCCTCAGCAGCTTCACGTTGGCTGACATACTCACAAGACTTGAACCCTACTGCTTGGCCACACTCTAACTTTTGCTGCCCGCTTCAGATACACCTTTGGCAAAGGCACATGGTTGTTGGTAATATCTACTCTGCTGAAGCCAGCTCTGCCTTCTTAATTTTACTCCTGTGAGATTGCTTTACCACTACTTATTACAGCCAACCAAGGCATCATGCCCATCAAACTCGCTTCTACTAGGCAGGCCAAACTTGATCTAATAGCCCTAGGTTGAAGGTGTTAGCCTCATATATTCATTTTGACACTCCACACTAATCTACGCAACTCTCAGTGCAGGAGTTTGGGGAAAGCGTTTTCAAAATGACACTGTTCTTGCTGAGGAGGGCTGCAAGCTCTGAAATCCCCAAATTATACCCAGGAAGTATGTGGTTATACTTGCTGACATTTTGTACAATTGCAGACAAAAATAGCTGTCCTGGTAGAGGAGGATGGGGGAGTTGGCTGGGACTTGCAAAGGCAGCAAAAATAAAATCAAAAGCCTTCAGACCAGAGAGCTTCCACTCTTCTCTTGGATGCTTTGAATGTTGGTGGTGGAAGAAATAGGGTGTCTCAACATTTCTCCTCATCGTTGTGTGAGTACAGACATCTGTTAGGGGCAACAAGTGCCTCCTGATGATAGGAAAAATTTGTATTACTGTATCTTCTGCAAGGACATGGCTGGGACAAGGGCTGTCTGGCAGGTTCATGCTGCACCTTCCCATCCCTTCTTGATCCTCCCGTCCCAGGGGATCACTGCCCCTGTGCCAGCTCGGTGCACATCCCTGCACAGCGATTTCTGGGCACTCACTGCTGGTGCACCACAGGCAGAGCTGCGGAGCTGGACAGTATGCTGTTGGCAATATTGAAACAAATCAAATTAAATGGATCTAATTGATAGTCCCAGGGTTTTTTCTCATTGCTTTGCTTTTCCCTGGAGATTGCTGTGGGTCTGAGGGCTTCAGAGGGGGAATGGTATGCTCTCATCTGACACATGTCCAAGCTCACGTGTGGGGCTGGCTGCCTTTTTTCAAAGACTGCAGTGGAGCAAAGCCCTTGCGCACAGATGTTGATGCAGTAATTTGGCTTCAAATGATGCACTGGGTATGTAAAATCCCAGGTAGTGGTAGCATGTTTCTGAAGGGAACATGATTGCCTCAACTGTAGTAGTTTGCCTGAGCTTATTGGACTAGCTCTAAGATTTAATCTTTCTGTAAGCCTCAAACTCAGACTCTTTTTATAACTTTCCCTGAGATTCTTTCGCTTTCTCTGAAATATTGCAATGAGTGAGCTAAGGTCCATGAAGATCAGCTGAGCTCTCCGAGCTGGGCTGGGTGCCCAGCATTCCTGCAGCCCTGGCTCCTCTCCCTCCTGAGCCCTACTGGCAGGGCAGATCTGCTGCTCCTCACAACTCTTTGCTGGGAAAGGACAGTGCTTCCAGAGGACCAGCGGTAAAGGGGTGGTGGCCCTGAGCATTCCTTCTGGACCATCCTTACTGTCTTTCCATATTTATGTCAGAGCTCCACACAGCTTTGACCTTGTACCTCTTCTCTTTTGCATCTACTTCTCTTCAGGTTTTCTCATCTGCAAACTTCAATTCAGGGAATGTTGGCAACTCATAGACCAATGTCACTCTCCCAAATCACAGCTGCGGCTCATGTTTTTGACATATCCTTATGGATGTCTGGCTGCCATATCAAGCCCTTTTCATCCAGGCCATGCCTAAGTCCTACATGCTATTTCTGTACAGCTTCTACAAGCTACCACCTATCCATCCCTCCCGCTGTTATATCTTTCCTCCAGCTTTCCCTACACCCACCTTTCCTCCTTGCCTGACAAATGCAGCTTGATCAGCTTGTGGAGAGCCACCACAGAGTTCCCTCTTTGGGTTCAGTGGCCACTTCTTCCCCTCTGTAAATCTCTCTGTTCCTTTGTGTTCTTCAGTAGTTACTTTTTCAGATAGTCCCACTCCAAAATAATCACTTGATAGTGACTCAAGGTCATTGAATCATTAACATTGGAAAAGACCTCTAAGATCATCAAGTCCAACCATTAACCTTACACTGCCAGGCCCACCACGCAGTGCTGGGTTCTTAAGCCCTTGCTCTCACCCTGGTTGTCTGTAGCTGTCTCTGGTCTTGAACTGGAAACCTCTTTTTAGTCAGTGTTTACTAAGGGTCTGTCATGGGTGGCTCCTCTTTCCTGAGGTAAAAGTAACACATCAAACTGTAGCTTTGATTCAAATGTAAAAATACCCCTCCACTGCCCCAAGAGCAAAGGGTTGGTCTGCATGTTTCCCAATAGGGGAAAAGGGGATAAAATAGTTATTTATTCAATTTGGAGTGTGTGAATGCAGGAGAGGAACTGGTGTGCACAAGTATGGCCCTCCCAACAGCTGTCAGGTTTGCTCTCAGGCCTGGGAAGCTCCACCATGGCAGGTCCATACCTGCATCTCACCCCCCAGAGTGAACAGAGGGGATTTAATCCATCAGCAGCTGGGTTGAGGAAAGAAGAAAAATTCAGGGAAGAAATCAGAGGGCAAAACAGCTTCCAAAATAAGTTTTCGAAATCTGCAGGAGTTTGATGCTCATTTAAGAGTCTTTGTGCAGACTACTAGGACAGGATAATTAGCTAATTAGCTAAACATAATGTCTAAGTCTTTTTTTCATCTTTATGCCAATTTTATTTTTAAACTCCCTCCCCTCTAGCCCAAAATCCAGCTGTTTCTCAAAATCATCTTCTGATTAATCTTGGTCCTCATTGTAATCAAGAACAAAAATCCCCTTCATTACTCTGTGGCCAAGGTTTCTGCTAAGAGGATTTTGGTCAATGTGTTTTTCAAATTGCACATTTAAATAAACATGAGTTTTTACTTAAAAAACAAATTTGGGCAAAAAGTAATCCTATTTAAAATATTATTTCTGTAGATGTACCATTTACAAAATCTTTTGTGGAAGGATCGTTCTTGATTTAAAAAAAATTCTTTCTGGATTTAAAGAAAAGAGCCTGGAGAGAAATTGGAATTATATTGCAAATGTTTTATATAAAAGCAAAGACTTGCCCTCACCAAATGCTTCCAAACTTAAACAAGGCAAGCTTGAAATTCAGCACAAAAATAGGTTTTGCTCCTGTTTATTTTGACTTTCTTTCTGGTTGATTTATTACCCTTGGCACCCCGCGGCACTGTCTGAGCAGTCTTTCATTACTCTGCTCTTTTCTTTCGGACATGATGAAACTTTCTGGCTCCTTGCTGTCCTCCCAGTGATGATGAACATGGAGCAGGCACCCAGCTCTTCCCAGCCAATGCTCCCCACCTCTGCTGCCAAACACCCACCTTCAGTGCTTGTGTTTGCTCTTGTCTTGCTTCTGCCAGCAATTTAGGTTGCACTGGTGCATGCCTGGGAGGATGGGAGATGGCCAGGAGGGGAAAAAAAAAGGCAATTAATTAAGTCAATCAATCAAAAATAAATCCATGCCCCAAACCTTTACTCCTGTTTAAACACCAATTTAAAAGCCAAAACAAAACAGGGTGCTTTTAGCCACAGTGGCCACTGAAGCATGGAGATGTTTGGGTATTGGAGCAGCCAGGCAGATGAGGAGCAGGGCAGCTGGGTGAACTCAGCCTGCTTTTAATCACGTATGTATTTTATACACACCCCAGCTTGCGTTTTCAACCTTCATTTTGCACCTCTCACCCAGGAATTGCAAACTCAGAGTCCAAGGTACTTACTAGTCTGTTGTGTCATTTTGAAACACCTAACCCTATGATTTTTTTTTTTTGTGTGTCTGGCTTCATGATGATTGTTTTGTCCTGCCTTGTCAGTTTGAGGCTTCTGGGGCTGGCACCAAGGTGATCTGCTGCAAGAGCAGAGGTGTGCCTGTGCAGGCCAGGTTGTGTCTGCTGAAGCCTTGTGGGTGAGCACTGGAAGAGGGATGGCTGGGGGTGGCATCACCTACTGCCATTTATCACACACGTGAAAAATTGGAAATATATGCTCAGGCCTATTTGTGTGTGCACACTTGTGATATCTGGATGGGTTCTTCGTGAGACCTGCCATAGGTGCTCCAGCCTGGAAGTGCTGAAGACAGGTCGTGAAATCTGTGGCCTTTCCCAGTTTTTTCTTTGTGGCAACCTAGTTTTGCCAGTGGCTTGGTACAGTCAATTCTCCCATTAATGAGGCTGTAATTAGGCAGAGCTAATTTGGGAAATGTTGAAATGTTGGGAAATGCTTTTTACAGTCCATCAAAGATGCTGGGATCTTATGTATTGCTCCATTCATTAGTGGCATAAAAAGGGGAGGTTAAAATATCGGTTTAATTTGCATTTTTGGGGTGGGTGTTTTTAATTTTTTTGTGACAGTCTCACCTGAGATGCCACAAAATGCCCATGGCGTGCTGTCTGCCTGTGCATGCCGTAGGAGACTGTGAGCAAGGCAGAGGCAGACACTAGGAAAGTGTCTGCAGAGGAGATGCTGCAGCAAAACCCTCATCACAGATTGAATCACCATGAGGTGCTGAGACATTGGCAAAGAGAGTGGCTAATCCAAAAAGCCTGGAAACATGAGCTCAGCAGACCTCACAGGTTCAGAAATCACAGATTAAAACCTCTCTCCCAGAAGAAAATTCCCCCTGTACGTGCTTTCTGGAGGTAGGATGGTGTCTAACACAATTTTGGAATGCTTTGTTTTGGCAATAGGAGGTCTCATTTCCACCCGTCAGCAGATGTATGCAGCCAACACTTGAATACGTAAATTACAGGGTATAAATTAAATTAGTATTATGAAGTTCAAAGGCATGTATTGGCTAATACATTATACTAAGATCTTGCTACCTACAGAGTGATCCAGATAACTGAGTCCACACAAAGGCCGTGTTTTTGTAGCCTGTGCATGGGACAGGTAGTGATCCAACCAGCACCTTTTCTCATCCAGTCCAGTGTCACTGAAATTATGTGAGTGCATGTGACTTGAAAAAATTTAAACCCACACATGAAACCAACAAACTCTTAATTACAATCCCAACTTCATGCTTGTTACTAATTGCAGTGAAGCCAGCAGCATTATTTATCCATCGGGAGAGGTACAGAGAACGGTAAGGGATGACCAAGGGCAGGCAAGGGTTTCTATATGACAAACACTAAACAGACTGGGACTTTTGCTCTTGGAAAATAAATGACTGTGAGGGAGATGAGCTAGAAGCTGTGATATCTTGAAGGTGATGGATGGAGTGACCAGAGGATTATTCACCATGTTGTTGAACAGGAGTACGAAGGCCACCAGCATTCACTGGTGAGCACCAGGTTCAAAGGAAACACAAAAAAAGTGCTTCCTAATGCTTCCTCACCTGACAACTAATTATGTCGAGCCCCCCTGTCAGCCTCCATGGAAACTTTCGTGTTTCAAGTGGTCAGTCAAGTATTTTTTTTGTTGTTTTCAGAGTGAGTAGAAAGAGCTGCTCTGTAACAGGAGGGGTGTTGGGTCGACAAGAACACATCAGATAATGGGTACTTTAAAATATTTAATCCACCAAAATCTTCATCTTCTCACTGTACCACTTACTAATTCGTTAGTCCAAAAGGAAGGGGGGCAGTTCTAACACATCAGAAAGCAGCAACACCTGGTACCTTTCACTGCATTGCTTACCAGTCTGGAGCAATCAGTCAACTGCTTAATAAGCAAAACACTGGAAACCTTTAGAGGTATTTTTCTTTGTTGTTATGAAAAGGTGACACACACATCTAAGCAGCACTGACTTGCATTGTGCTGCTTTATATGAATGCACATAACCACCTGCGACCTGCCAGCCCCTCATTTGTCAATGGGGAGCAATCACTCAGCCACTTAACAATTGCCAGGAGAAATGCTCTGAAGCTTTCCAACTGGAAATTAAAGCAGAACACTTTGGTGAGTGATTGCAATTCCCTGACAAAGCATCCTAGAGTCTTAAAAATAGCCGTGCATTTTTGTACATATCTGTAAACAGTTGACAGTTGATTTCTTCCATTTCTAAGCAGGCTGGGTAAATTCTTTAATTAATGGTCATTAGGGATTTAGAAGACAAATGAGTCATTCATTAGCTCAGTGTCCAAACTAATGAGCAATAATGCTTATGAGAGACATGATTTATTTAGTATTTAGAATCTGTGTCAGTATGTGGTATCTGATGAAGATTCTGAGAAATAGACCTGACCTATGCCTTGCAGCCTGCTCTGAGGAACCACACAGGTGACAAGTTTGGGAAACTCCTGGGAAGTCAGCAGCCTTCCTAGGACTGACAAGGGTTGGTTTAGACAGCCAAGGCAAAGTTTTCTCCTAGTGTTAGGTGTTTTCCTAGGGACTGAGTCCAGGAGGATAATTCCTGGCTATGTCAGATCACTTATCTGAGATCTTCAATACATATATGGCACCACCGTGGGCTGCATGTTCTTGTCTCAGAGCCATTTTTGGACTTTCCTTCAATACTGTCCAAACAACCCAACAGTTAAGGCGGAGAGCTTGCCTGGGCTGCTGCTCCCCTTACCATTCAGTTTTGTCTGTGATCTTTCAAGAGGGCTTTCTACCCACCCAGCCTTTCTTTCCCACAGCTGAGAGCTGGAGTTGTAATAGTCCAGAACAAAGCTAGTATGCCAAAATGTCAGAAGTAATGAAAAAAGAAAATCACAAACAGCACAGTTACAGCTGGTCCTGAGAAAAGTTTACTCTGCATCCTTTTTAAACAAGGCGGGAGAGACAAACTGGGTGGCTGCTTCACATATGACAGAGACAGGGAGCTGTAATAGTAGCAGGTACTTAAGGAAGGCAAAACTGCGATTGCAGATGGCCCTAATCACCAGTCCAGGCTTATAAAACCTGCTGATGCCAGGTAGAGGAATTTGTGGTCAGGGAGGAGGACATGTAATGGGCGCTTATTTTGGAAAAGAAGCTCCTGACTTACCTGGTGTGTGTGTGCTTACTAACACATCCTTGTGGAGTTGCTCTCTGAGTCAGCTCTCTGGCTTAGGCTCCTCTGGTCTCAGGAATCTCTTCCAGCCCCAACTCTCAGCCCCTTTTCTCCTTGCTGATTTCATTGCTGTTTGTGTTAGGCTATTGGAGGCGAAGAGTGCAGCTCGGGGTAGCAAGGATCAGCCCTTTCAGGCAGGTACTTCAAGCTTTCAGGGAGTCATGTGAGTGATTGGTGACTTTTGAAGGACAAATAGCTCCTCCAGAAATGTGGCTTCCAGCTGAGCAGACAGCAGGCCCAGGACTCTGCAGGGATCCCCACTTGTGGCTCTACACACGGTGGGCTGAGGGTTAGGCTTGAGCGAGATCAGCAATCGCTGTGCTCATCCTGGGGGCCTCATCAAACAGGAAGGACAGGTGTACAAAGCAGACACAATCATTTGTTTTCTTTCTCCTTACAGACCTTACAGAGGTCTCCACACAGACCTCTGATCCCGTTGCCTGGGTATTCGTGGTAGGTTATTCAATCCCTGCTGCAAGCAGAAAACAGGAAACACACTCAGTATGTTTTCCAGGCACAGAATTGGCATTTATTTTTATCACAGGTACTTCATATGTGCTGTTTCTGCATTGGGCTACAGCTACATTATTAAATGTTGCAGATGACAAGAATTTAGAAAATTGATACAAGCAGACATTTTGTGGACCAGACAGTTCAACTCCTTTTTTTAAAAAAAGAAAAGATCAACAAATGCTGTGGTGTTTGGTGGGGTAAAAGTCTGTTCATCTGGCCTGTGACACTTCCACTGCTATCCTTCAAAATTGTGAAAGTCTGCTGTTTAATTAAGACATCTTTAAAAGATGAATGTCACTGAAACAAGCTGAAGGAGACAATTAAAAAATCTGAAAATTAATTCAAAATAAAAGGAACTCTTCAGATATGTGATTTTTGGCACAGGGATCCTCTGAGACACAACTAATTACTGCGGAGACCAGAGGCAAGACCAAGGTGAGTTCATTTTGCTCCTAAACAAGCTCCATGGCGTTCCTGCTGAGAAGGAGGAGTCCTCAGGCATGTGGTGCACATCACCAGTGCTGCCCAGGGCTGGGGAAGAAGACAGGAAAGCACACTGCCTTGTCTTTGCAGAGGTTTGGAGCTGTTGCCAGCAGAAACAAGGTGGACAGATGACATCTGTGTCACCTCTATGAGGTTGCCTGCAGCCCCTGAGCAGGGCCTGGGGGATTTGATGCCCCAGGAATCCATGGTGCTGTTCATCTGCCTTGCTTTGCTCGGGCACAGCAGGCACATGGTGGCTTCTCCAAACTTTAGGGTCTCGAGGGGGATCATTGAAGGGACCAAATGTTCTTCTGGCTCAACCATGTCAAATCTCAGCTTCCAGAGAGTCAGATCATTGGGTGATAAACAGCAAAGTAATGCATGTGTGTGACAGAGAGACTTGTCTCTGCAAGAGAGACTTGTCCCTGCAGACATCCTTTAACTGGCCAGATGAGCTGTGCTGGGTGCTCTGAGCTGGCCTTTCCTGCTTCAGAGATGTTGAGTTAATCTTGTCTGTCATGGTGGAGCAGCACAGATGTCATCCAGGAGCAAACAACCCCATGCTTAAATAAGATAACCAATTTGTGCCTTCGTGAAACACCAGCACAGCTCAATTTATGTCATTTAAGAAAGGCATTTATTGTTTCGTTGCATAAGCAGCAGCAGCAGAGGTAATGCATTTTTCCTTCCTGTTTTTTGAAGGCAGTTGTAGTCCTTTTTAATGTGTGACCTTCAAGCTCTACAGAAAACTTACAAATGAAAAGCTTCTGTGAATAATCCCATTTGTAGTCAATATAGCTGCATTCTGCAGGGGTTGGGTATAACTTTCTTACCTCAGAATAGCAGGTAATAAACTAAGGGTGGGTTTTTTAACTTTTAATAAATGGATTATTTGGCATTCAGAAATCCTCCCTTAAGCCTAGACTCTGAATTACGCTATTGCAAGAAATGTTTTTAATTTAATTGGAGAGTGATTCTTAAAGACTTGGCTCTGGCCACGGTGGGTGCCTTTTGTCACAAAGCCAGTCCTTGGTGATGCTGCCTACCTGTGGGCTTAGGTGGGAGGGGGAAACCCAGTGTGCAGCGTGGGCTGGAACACCTGTGTCCTTTGCAAATGCTTCTCATTAATTTAGTGATGAATGAGAAAGTCGGGGGAGAAGGGGCATTTTTCATGTCTTCCTGCTGTCTCAGTCAATTCTCCCTGTAAGAAAATCTCTTTCTTGGCAGCTTGTAGAAGTTCATAAAAAATAAGTGTCAGAAAAGTAAGTTTTTTGGCAGGGGCTGAAGCTGCTCAGTCTTGGCAGGTGACCTCCAAGGGCATGTGGGACTGGGGTTCAACAGGACGTTTTCCCCCTGCAGCCCTGGGTGAGACCTCAGACAAAGCTGCTGGGGTGATCAGCCTGGATAATTAAAGAGGTGTCCAGGTCTCTTGGTGATTAAAGAGGGTTTCTGTATTTGCCTTCCAGAGCATTGATTTCAAACTTTGGCCTTTCTCTCTACAAAAGGGTAGCTGATCTATCGCTTTCTCATTTATTTTTTTAATATGGGGTGGTGGTGGTGGTGAGATAACTGGTGGGAAAGGTGTGAGGGATTGTGAGCTGACCTGGCCTGCTCAGTCTGCAATAGGAGAGTGCAAAAATTCCTTATTTCCTGTTGCAAACAGTCATTGCAACTTTATTTTTAACATCTGTACACTTGAAGCAGCTGGGGGTAGACAAATGAATGCTGGCAGGGGAATGGGTCTCCTTGGTGGGTGTAGCCCAGCGCTCCCATGAAAACTGGGACTGATTTGGCTGAGTTATGAGCTTTGGAGAGCTACAATTTATTCATGCATTGAGTATGACTGTACATCCAGCCGGGGGAGAGGCTGGCTGTCCTGTGCCCACCCTGGGGCTGAGGGAGGATCCTACAGGGACATGACTCATCACTCACAGAGTTTCCTAAATCTCTGTGTCAGTCAAGTAGTGGCTGCAGCCTGATGTGCAGAGCTGCTTGTAAAGGGATGCAGAAAATTCAGCCTTCCCTCCGTTTTGAGGAAACCAGGCTTCAGTTGCAAGGAAGTAACTTTTATTTTCCATTAAACCACAGATTTAAATAACTTTCATCCTTCTCTTTGCCTGTATATGTTAGGAATTCTCTTTGACTCTCATCTGATCACTAGGCCAGCTCTCTCTGGTGCATAGTCACAAAATGTGAGCAAATCCCAAGCCCTTTGGCAGAAAATGGGAGTGCTGAGACAGCTTGACCTCCAAAGTGCAAAGTCACCCCATTTTGAAATGGGAGGTGAGAAAAGAAAATTAACAGACTGATACTTCAGTGCATTCAAATCTTTTAATAGCTTAAATGTAAAGAAACACTCACTTTAATATTTTTATACTTGAAGGTATAAACCACTATGTACAAATTTTTGGAATTTCCAGGACAAAAAAATCACTCATTGCCCCAAAATTATTTTTTCCTGAAGTTGTTATTACTGTCAGCATTTTCCACCCTGCCAACAAACAAACAAGTATTCTTCCCTCTGAGTGAAGACAATAAGATGCTGTTTGTATTAAAACTTTGAATCAAAGTAGTTTTCAAAATTGCAGAGGGTCTTTATTTTTGGAAAATCCATGTCCAGAGCATGAGAAAAATTGCGGCAATTTGGAAAGAAATGTTTCAAGCTTCAGAAGTGGTCACTCTCTAATAAACACCAGTTAAAGAATTACTGAAAAAAAAATCAAGGCAAGGATTTTATTTCAAGGCCTGCCAGGCAGATACAGCTTCAAGGTTTTGCCTTTGTTCCTGAAGGCTTTTCCCACCTGCTCTGGTTTTTGCAGAAGCTGCTTCCATGGACTTTGGTCAGCCTGAAAGACCGTTTCTGAAGGAAGATCAGGCTTCGGTGCTTATACCCTCTCCACGTCTCCAGAATCACCTCCCTTCTTGAAATAGAGTCTCCTGGGACCTGTGAGGTCCTGTCTGTGAGTGAGCTTGGGACCTCATGCTGCCTTTTTTTTTTGGTAAAGATTCATGGGAAAGCCAGATTCCCTGCTTATGGCATCTGTTAACCGCGGGAATCCAGGATTCCTCCTGCCTCAGATAGGTGAATAGCTGGCTTTATCTCTTGTATACACTGCTTGTATCTCACATTGTTGCCAAATTAAGTGTGCCATGGATGGGGAAAAAGTGATAAAAACAGCACTTTTAGAGGATGAATTGAGATTATGTTGAGATTCCTGTTCCAAGAGGAATACCCTGGCATTAAGGATATTTTCAGCCATGTCACACATGTCAAAGGACAGTAGCAAAGCATGGGGCAGATCTTCACTCTTATTTGGGATGAAATAGCCCAACTCCTGTTTGTGGGATCAGCAGGGAACTTGGAGCACTGAGAGCATGTGAATACCCTGCATTGCAGCTGCAATGGCACAAGGAGGATGCTAATGCTAGATAAATATGATGCCTTTCAAAGAAACAAATGATTTAGGTCTTTATGCTGGGTTTCTCTAACATGCCTGCAGTGAAATTGGGCATATAGCTCCCAAGGCAAGGAGAGCATGTCAGAAAGTCCTAGCCTTGTGGGCGGCAGAATTTGGCCATCAGAGTTTGGAAGCAGGCTTTTTGGAGGCAGTGACAAGGCTCATTAATGTCAGTGGTACTGGGTCAGCATGTCCTGGGGCACACTCCCACTGAGGGCAGGAGAACCTCTTGGAGCAGCAGTGCTTGCAGTCCTTAGTGGAGGTTCAGGTCTTCTCTGTGTCAGGATGTCAGGCCAGAACCAGGCTCATGTTTGGTCAAAGTTTAGCCTAAACATTCTTGGTACAGGCAAAATTTAAGTGAAAATAAATTTAAGCATTGCCTACTTAAAACTTGGAGAAGGAAAAAAACCTGGTCAATATTAATCAATGGGTAGGTGTTAATTAATGTCTTGTTTCTCAAGCCAAACACCATCAAGCTGGTAAACCACTTTTAACCTCACTTCCAGGTAAATTATGTTTAGTTGCCCTTTCATCTGCTGTGCTTTGTATATAAATGAGCAGCAGCTCCCGGTAGACTCCACCGAAAGGTTAGCAGCCGCGCACAGCATCCGGGATGAACGCTTGGGATCCTCTCCACACAGACAGGCGCAGCAGCAAAGAACGCTTGGATTTGATTAATTGGGACAAATTTTACTTTGATGGGAGTCCGGAAGGTACAGTGGCGAAAGCAGTTGTTAATCAATGTGCCTGGAGCTCGGTGTTGTGTGCTCCGGCATGGGAAACATTGTTACGACATCAATATGCATCTCCGGGATGGATGATGCGTAATCTGTGTGATGTTTAAAGATATGTAGGAGAAAGTGGGAGAGTAACAAGGGGCCAGGCCCTCATTTACAATCTTTTCAGGCTGTGGATTGTCAAAATATCTTGGAAGGATTTTGGCAGCTTTGTCACTTCCCCTCCCCTGGTGCTCAGCTCTTATTTAATTATTAATGCGTGTGGCTCGGGGTTGTCTCAGCAGGTGGAAGAAAAGTCTCTGTTGAAAGTGATGGGAGTAGAGTTGAAAATCTCAGTTGCACAGTCGTCATGTAGGACCTTTTGGAATAGTACAAGAGGATAAAATGTCATGAAAGGCCAGATCCAAAGTCCGTCAAAGTCAGTGAAGTATTTCCATCAATTTGGTTAGCTTCAAGCTAATCCCCAGGAGTACTGATGAAAGAGGGGAGCAGAGAGAGATGGGAGCATTCCCAGCCAGGTTCTGCTTCTTCTCATCACCTAACATTGCCCTACTAATTGCAAATTTGGCTGGTTAATGAGGCTTCATGCTTTTCCCCCACTCTGAGGGAATCGCTAGTCCCCATGTCCGCCTCAGCAGTGTCACAGAGCCCTTCCCAAGTGGCAGCCCCCACCCAAAGCCAGAGACTTCTCTTGCTGCAGTAATGCCTCTTGGGCTGTGATTTTTAGTGACATATTGATGCTAGCAGGAGCATCAATATATGGATTTACACCAGTCGAAGAACGTGTCTTCCTTCAGTGATGGAATGGGAAAGACTTTTTCCAGCAGAAGATATGTCGGCCTTCAGAAGTGCCAGCAAATTCTTATTAGTGCAGACAAGATCTGGGGAGAGGTTCTCTCCCTGGATGACATTTTTGGCAGTTCTCTGAATATTTTCCCCTTCTGCGATGAACATGGCCTTGGAGATGTTTCTACCATTGGCGTTTTAAACAGAAATCTCCCTCATTGGTATTGATGCACTTTGAAAATCTTCTCATCTGTAAAATATTTTCCCCTTTAATTTGCGAAGCAAAACTACTGAGGTAATTAAGTTCCCCGTTTAGACTTTCTAAGTGGTTTCCATGCACTTTCGGTTTTATCTCAGTCTCAGCAGAAGGTGCTGAATTCCAGCAAATAAGGCAGGATGAGCTCGTCAGGTGGGTTTCTGAATTGGGCTATGTATTTATTATAAAAAGCAGTTTATGCTTTTAAGGATAACAGATGCATCTGTGGCATTTTCAGCAGCATATACATGCATCTTACATGATGAAAATCAAGCAGTAACAGAGGAGGAGCAGACCCCAGGGGAGATTCCCCAAAATGGTACATTTATGGCCTATTATTAGTCTTCTTATTTGCCAGCTTTTTTTCCCACTGATGTGGCAAGGGGAGGAAAAAAAAAAGAGCATCTCAGGAGAACACTGCAAAATTTCTTGCTCTTCCCTTAATTTCAAAACAGTATCCTCATTGTGTTTACATCTGTACTCAGTAAAACATATTGCCAGTTTTCCAGTATTCCCTGCCAGTCTGTTTTAATCCCTCTTCTTGTGTTTTCCCAATGACAGATGGTCACCATTGACAAAATTTCTAGGGAGTAGATGGGACGCTCAGAAGTCCTTACTGGCAGCGTGGGTGCAAGGGACGTTAGAATCAAACCCTTGTTAGTGTGGCACAGACAAACACCAGGCTGGGTGGGCTGAACTCCTCCTTTTGGCCACTTTTGCCTGGGGCAGATAAGGCTGCTTTCCTCACTGTCGGGACCACCTCTAAATTGCCATGGATTGAGTTCATATGATATGCGAACTTGCTGAAATCTTTAACACTCACTTTCCCTAAAAATGGCAATATTTTTGCTTTTAGCTTTGGCAAGAAAACAGAGAAAATTGAATTTTGGCTCAGTCTCAAGATTTTTTCTTTTATTTTTATTTATCTTGCAAAAATAGTCTCTTATTTCTCCAGCTCTCATACCTGCTGTGCCAAGACTTTTTAGACTTGATATGGGCTTTCTTTTTTTCTCAAATTTGGCTTGATTGTGGTTACAAATACTTCTGAAACCCAGAGTCTAATTTTTGACCCCTAACTTTCTGAAAATAACTCTTTGGTTTCATAATAATGTGTGATTTTGATGTTCTGTTGGAGGTTCTCTACATTTCTACTCTTTCTTATGGAGTCAATTTGGATTTTCTTTTCCTCTCTCAATTTTGAAAGTTGGATGTTCCCTTTATCTTTGAACTTCTCTACTTTTCCATCCAGGTACTGGTCATATCACCTGCCAGGTACCTCTCTCAGCTACCCTCAAAGAGACAGATGGGATGGCTCAGACCCAGTATTTACACACTTGACTTATTCCAGTTTACCTGAAATGCTGCTGCCAGGACAAACACTCTCCTGCCGTGTCAAACATCCTGCACACAAAGGAAGAAAAGTATTTGAGCTCCTTTCAACTATATACACTTAATCTGTGCTTTTAATGGAGAATAACTTTGCATTCTTTGATTTGCAGCCTTTTTTCCCTTGACAGCTACCGATAGTCTGCAATAACGTGGGTGGTCCTCCCTCAGACTGCCCATTCCTCTTGATTTTAGTGAGAATCACAGCGCTCAAGCTTGCTGAAAATGACTTGATAAGGGATTTTACATGTTCATCTCATTCTGGAAAAATAACTGCGGGTGTAAACCATTTTGACCTCAGCAGAGCTGAGTTTATTTACATCAGCTGAGGACCTGACTGAGCCTGTGCGAACCTGACAGTGATCTCTTTGTTTCTCAGCTGTGATTAAAATATTTTCTGTCTTAACCGACCTTAAAGGCCTTAGAGGCCTGCTGTCTACTCTATACCTCAATGTGTCGGCCGGGCTAACTTAGCCTTAGTCGTTTGTCATGCAAAACACACAAAGTTCATTGTTTTTTTTTTTTCATTCAATAAGACTTGCTGATTATCAGTATCAGTGTTTTCAAATACTGACAGGTACAACGATCTCATTTGAAAAAGATCGAGTATTTGGAAACTAAATGTCAGAAATACGAATAGAGCAGTACATACAGCTCTGAAAACAGAGATTAAGAGTTAAAGCCTTTGAAACAGTACAGAAGTTTGCCTCCTTAATGTGAAAATGATGGCTATCATCTGGTTTGTAAATTCATATCAGATGAACATCTTGGAACAGTTTACAGCTAAAGAGTGCAAGATGTCCAAATGAATAGGAGGGAAAAAGCCCTAAAGATAGGGGAAGGGATCCACAAATACCTGATTACATAGGGAAAGGATCATTAGATAGGTTTAGCTGTGGTACTTGATGTTAGCTGCGGTACTTGATGTTAGCTGCGGTACTTGATGTTAGCTGCGGAATGAGCCCTTCTACACTGAAACAGGAGTTTTGCCTTTCCAAATGTGGGTGCCACAATGTAAGAAAGATATTAAGCTATTAGAGAGCATCCAAAGGATAGCTATGAAGATGATGAAGGGCCTTGAGGGGAAGCCGTGTGAGGAGCAGCTGAGGGCACTTGGTCTGGTTAGCCTGGAGAAGAGGCGATGCAAAGGAGACCTCATTGCAGTTACAACTTCCTCATGAGGGAAAAAGGAGGGGAAGGCACTGATCTCTTCTCTGTGGTGACCAGTGAGAAGACCTGAGTGAATAACATGAAACAGTGTCAGAGGGGTTTAGGTTGGATATTAGGAAAAGGCTCTTTGCCCAGAGGGTGGCTGAACACTGGAACAGGGTCCCCGTGGCAGTGGTCACAGCATGAAGCCTGACAGAGTTCAAGAAGTGTTTGGACAATGCTCTGAGGCACATGGTGTGATCCTTGGAGTGGTCCTGTGCAGGGACAAGAGTTGGACTTTGATGACCCCTGTGGATCGCTTCCAATTCAGGATATTCTATGACTCTATGAAATGTGTCTTTTTTAAGTAATTTGGATGAAAACTCACCCAGTTCTATGCTTATGCTTCAACAGAACTTTAGCAGTTTTATAACTTTGCATCCATGTTGCTGTGTTCTGGGTCGGAACCCATTTCATCGCTAGGGGCATCAACGTCAAGTGAAAGAACCAGGATCCTTGAATGCTTGATGGCACAGAGGTGAAGGATGGCTTGGGACTACATCCATCATAATGGGGCAAACAGCAATAATTAGGGTTAAACTGCAGAAGTGTCAAGGCGGGAGAAAGCTAGAACTAGAGGTGTTGATGAAGTGCTGTTCACAGCAGTTTTACAACACCTTTGTGCCATGAGACTGAAAATTACTGTGCTTTCTAATAATTAGTGCAGCTCAATTTAAAATACCTTGTTTAAATAACCATTTTGGGAGATTCCCTACTGTTTTATGCATTAGAAAACTTCAGGAGTCAGGATTCACAGCCTTGGACATGTTTTTGCTGGCTGCCCAGGCGTTTGAGGAGGGACTCACTGTTCCTCACGTCCAGAAACCTGGAAGTTGGGTCTCTTGTCTTCTTCCCAGACTTCTGGGCAGCACACATGACCCATCCTCAAACCCAAGAGTAGGCTCATCAGGAGCTAAGCAGTGTTAGAGAGAGCTGGGCAAAAAAAGGGATGAATTATTAACAGGAACAAATCCATGTAGCTCCCCAGATATCAACAGAGCAATGTTGATTTATACCAGCTGCAGATGTGACCTAGGTCACAACTCTCTGCTTCATCTCCCATGCTGGGTAATGCTTGGAGGCCTTTTGCTGAATTCTCATCACCCAGGAACCCCTCACTAAGCTGGGCCCCACATGTTTACTGGAGACTGAACATTTTACCCTCGCATCCTCAGTGCGCCGAGCCTGTCCCACAGGGTCACAATACGTCGCACCCGAGCAGGTCACAACTGACATGCTGGCCTGTAATGGGAAGTGGCACTGTGCATCTGGGAGCAACAACAGGAAAATGTTGAAAAAGTTACTTCTTTTACACGTTTCCTAGTCTAAGAGATGTAAAATCAGTGTGCCGAAGCACTGTGGCCACAGCAGCCCTTAGAAAAGAGGGATGCTTCTCTCTCTTTTTCTTCCCTCTCCATGACAGCTTGCACTGGGGGACTCAAAAAGGCTTCTAAAGCAAATAAACTGGAAACAGGGGACTTCCCCACTCTTGATCTTGCAGTTTTGGAGTATAAACATAGGAGAAGCAAAGGGTGCTTCCTCCTCTCCTTCCTCCTTAACCACAGACAGATCCATTTATAGTCTTGTAAAGCTCTTCCAGAGCTTTTCAGAAACAGGGTATTTCAGAAACAGGGTATTTCCCTTCCCTCCAGCATTGCTGTGGGTGTCTGTCCCTGCTTGTTACTGGAGAAATTTTATAGCCCTGCAAGTTGAGTCAACAGTCTTAACCCATGTGTGGAAAAAAACACCCTTGTTCTTTTAGCCCTGAGATCATCATCTCTCAGCCCTGGGTAATTTGGATTAGCTGTTACTCATGCAAACAGTGCCACTTTAGTTTAGTTTGATCTCATTTTAACCCAGAAAAGAGTTTGAGGGCCTCAGAAGTGTGCTGAGAGTCTTCTACCCCCAACAAGCTCCTCGCATCGCTACTCTGTAAAGTCAAACATCTCCTTTAAGATCAATGTGACTGCACAATCAGAGCAACTGCAGAGTCCCGGTGCTTGTGTGAGCCATAACTACCATGGCAAAAACCTTCCAGAAATTCCCTTTCAGATGCTGAACAAGAGCGAAACTATCAAGGTCACCTCCAGTTTGATCTTGGCATGTGTTGTGCATTCCTCTTTTCTCTGCACTCTGGCAAGGGCATTAGCATCCTTTTATAGGTGTGCTGCTTGCTTGGAACAGTAAGTAGCTCTTCCAAAACCTGGTTGTGGGCTTGTCCCTGCCAGGTGAAGTTAATTGTGTTAAGGAAAATTTATTTTCTCTCTAAGCCTTGTCTGGGTGAACTCCAGGCAACAGCACTTAGTGGCTCAAAGACCTCAACTGGCTCCTGGTGTCCCAGCACAGGTTAGGAGTGGAATTACTCGGAGAGAGCCAGCAAGTTAATTACAATGGCAAGAACATGGAGGTTTTTCAGGAATATGGTGCTTTCTCTGCTTTCAGAAATCTTTAGACCAAAATAAGGCACCTTCCTAGAAAACAAGCTGTAGTTTCAAAATGATGTACAAATTCCCAGGTGAGTTTTTCTGCCCTGCACTGTGCAGAAGGTCATACGTGATTATTAGAATGGTCCTGCTGGCCTCAACATCTGTGAAAGTTTGCTGCAGTTACTTTGAATAGCTAGTCAGCTTAGTAGGAAGCGACTTATTTTTTTTCCCCTGTTGGTATGTTATCAGAAGAGATCAGACTAATTGCATATTTATCTGGAATTACAGTTATGAATCTGCTCTAATAAGGCAGTAATTCATATCTTGAGTGATTTATGGCCTGAGCCTGAAAGACCTCTGAATCCTTTGACTGTGCTGGGATTTCCTAAGGCAAGGTCATTGCAGAATTTTGCTTCCTTGTGCTGCTGATACCCTGATGGCATGGAACCAGCACCTGCACAGTGCCACTTATTTGTTAGTGTTTATACAAAACATCACAAGCAGACCCAGAATAAATGCAATTTGTGTACTATTTTCTTATTCACCTACTAATTTAACAGCTCCCAAAGTCCTCTCCTGCCTTACTCCACTGTGGTGTCTAGATGGCTTAGGAGGAGTTTTAGGAGACAATTTTTCTTCACTCTGGAACTTGTGCTGTTAAAATTCATTTAGCTTCAACAAAGAAGAGTAACAAGCTTTTACAGTCCCTGTGAAGTAGTTTTAACCTAGGACTCAAAAGACAAAGACTGCTGTTGAATAACAATATTTATTTAGCATTTTAGCATTTAAATCTTTTTCTATTTGGATGTGTCTTTCCTTTTGAACTGGAGGCATAAGTTCCTTTATTTGCCTGCAAACCTGTTTTTTTTTTTTCATCTCGCACTGAATCCCCAGAAAATCCTCAAATATTCTTGCAAATCTCAAAGATACTAAGGCGTTAGCCCCCCTTCCTCCCCATTTAGACCTTTGAAGGCTGGTGTGACTAGAATGATTTTGGAGTTATAGCTCAGAGTCTGAATAAAAAATGAAGGGAAGCATTTTGCAATACCGTAGTCAGTACAATAACTAATTACTTATAGATTTTAGGTCACATTTGAAAAGACAAATACTGAAATAAATGGATAATCGTTTGGAGCCACCACTAAGAGTTTGTTTAAATACCTTGGGTTAAATTCAGCTCTGTGTCACAGCAGAGCAGCTACCTGCACCAATGCATGCTCTAGCTTCGTGGCAGTGCCAGTGAGAGCCAAACTGGCCCCTTTGTGGAGATCAGAAACACTTGTGGCTCAGGCTTGTGAACTGCACTGGATGATTGGTTGGGCTTTTCCTGGACCATGCCAGTGGGAAAAGAGTTAACCAAGGAAAACATGACCGGTGCTGACACCAAGCGAGACAAAAAAAATGTCTGAGTGTTTTGAGACCAGATGCTGCCTTCTACCCTGATATTTAGCAGAAAAAGCTAAGAAATGTGCTGGCAGATTTGTGGTGATGTGATCTAAAACATCAGAAGACTTCAGAAGAGAAGGATGAAAATACAGTTAGTGACTCCTATATGATGTGATTAGTTTAATCTTTACATATAGCCAGCATGTGTGTTAATGGTGTTACCTGTCTGTAATATGAGCAGAAAAGTAATTCCTTCATTGGATCTTTTAAAATGATGTCTTTAATGTAATAAGTGCCTTTTTTTACTTTTGCAACTGGAATTATCAGTAATTTTGGTAAGGAGAGGTGTGTTATGGATGCATCAGGCATAAACTTCAGGCATTGGAAACTTGAAGAACTGGCTTTTAGTAAATATTTTGCTCTTCAGCATCTCTGTGTGCCTGAGTGGGGCTTTGAATCACGTGTGACTTCTGTTGAGGATACAAAAACTGCATTCAGCATCTCACCAAACTCCAGGGGCAACCTTCAGCCTTCTCCTTCACGTCATTTTCCTGAGGTTTGACAGTAATGCCAATATCGAGACATGGAAATGATTAGACAAACACTCTATTCATTAACACACATTCTCAGCAGGATCCTCCAGGACCTAAAGCTCTGATGCTGCGAAATTGGCACCTCGCTGCAGGGCTGAGTTTTCTGCATCCAGCTGTCCGTGGAATAGGTGTTGGCTGGGGAAGCAGCAGCCTGGGTGCCTACCCGTGCAGTGGGCTGAGAGGGATGGCACATATCTCCTCCCTTCCCAAGGGGCATGAGATGAGAAACCTTTCTTCAGTTGCTTCCCTGTGGATTTTGGTAAATCCTTCCAGCCACAGCATGTATCCCACAGTGCCTGGCTGTTTCCCATTGCTTCACAGCTGACAGAAGGCCCAGTTTTCTCCCCAGTAGGAGAAAAGTTTCAGTTTGGTGCCAGACAGCCTCTATGAAATGTTTATCTTCTTGGAAAAGTAGTGCTGGGTGCATTGGAAATGATGTTTTAGGGCTCAAGAAAAGATTTGTGTTCTCAAGGGACTCTGCTAACTTCAGAAATACATGTGAACCGGCAAGAAGGGAAGACAAACTACCGAAATTCTCCCAGTTCTCCCCACCCCAAATCTCCTCAGATCACAAGGAATGGTCAGGGACAGGGATGGGAGCAACTGGAAATAACATTATTCCTAAGGGAAAGTGTTCCTTTTTAATTAATTGTATCCCTTTTATCCATGACAGTGTAATTGCATTTTGCTTAACTAAGTCTTTTTAATTGGTGCTGGGCATAAATGATAAGCAAAGCTGCATCATTCCTTTTCAGCTGTCACAGACATCTCTTTTAGGGCAGTGCAGAGACTTACAAGCTGGGATCTAATAGCACTGAGCTGGGTATTTGGGGGGGGAGGTGGTGTGGCCATGCAAGGCAGCCTCTACACCTCAGGACTACATCTTTTTGTAGGTGCAAAAGGCTTTTTTGCTGCTCACCAACTACCCCATGGTGATTTGTGTCACCCTTCCTGCACCAATGGACCTTCCCTTAGACTGGAGAAGTGAACACATGGAGCAAAAGTGCCCTCCAGACCTGCTGCCTGGGGGTCTCAGTGCTGGGTTTCAAGCTCCAAATGCCACTGCTGTGAGTTGTGTCCTGCCCCCACAGTGGTGAGGCTGGGGTTGAGCTGTGCAGCTGTCCATCCAAGGAGACACCTCTGACATGTAAAATCTGGGATTTTACCTTAAAAGATGTGTTTCTATCTATTAAGAGTGGACAGCAAAACCTGCACAAGTGTCCCAACTGCTCAGCAGTCAAACAGTGAGGCACAGGAGACTGCATCAGAAAAGTATTTTCCACTCTTTCTTTTTCCAAATTGCTTTCTGGGAGAACTGGGAGTAACTCCACAGCTGGAGTTGCTGAGGACTGAAACTCTCACAACCTAAGTCATGCCCTCAAACCGAGTGCACTGCTCCGCTCTTGGGCTTGGTGTCTTGCTGCACGTGCCATCAGGCTGTTCAACAGAACAAAATATTTTTGTCCTTCCCTGCAACACATGTGGGGTATCATGGAAAATCTCTGGCTGCATCACCAGGTCCCTGCGGCTGCCACTGCCCTCCCACTCCTGAGATCACAGAATCACAGAATGATTTGAGTTGGAAAGGAACTTAAAGATCATCTAGTTTCAGTCCCCTGGACAGGGACACCTTTTACTAGACAAGGTGGCTCAAAGCCCCATCCAACCTGACCTTGAACACTTCTGGGGATGGGGCAGCCACAGCTACTCTGTGCCTCACTTCCCTCATAGTAAAGAATTTCTTCCTAATAGCTAATATACACCTACTCTCTTTCAGTTTAAGGCCATTCCCCCTTGCCCTATCACTACATGCCCTCATCAAAAATCCCTCTCCAGATCTCTGGCAGGTATTTGGAAGGTGCTCTAAAGCCTCTCTCTTCTCCAGGCTGAACAGCCCCAACTCTCTCAGCCTGTCGTCAGAGGAGAGGTGCTCCAGCCCTCTGGGCATCTTCGCGGTCTCCTCTGGACTCTCTTCGGCAGAGAGAGTGTCCTTCCCGTGCCAGGGGTCTCAGAGCTGGACGCAGTGCCGTAGGTGGGGGTCTCACAAGAGCAGAGCAAAGAGGGATGCGCAGGAACCGCGGTTCCTCGTGGGATAAAGCAGCGGGGACGAGGAGGCAGGAGCAGCATCCGGGCTGAGCCGAGCCGAGTCGATGCCGCGGACCTCCCGCGGTGGCTTTTCGGAGCGGGCGGCGGCCCTTGAGCTCCCCTTAGTGCCGGGAAGGAGCATTTGAGATAACCGGGAGCCGCGGGCGGTGATGGGGATGGCCGCGGGGAGGAAGGTGGCTGATGGGTCCTGGGGCAGTGCCCGCGGCTCATCCTGCGGGTCCCACCGCGCCGCTGGCATTCCATCGGGATATGCCCAGCCGTTCTCCTTGACTGGAAAACTTTATTTATTGAAAGTAAATTGCATCAATCGCACAGGAGCCAGGAAAGCCCAGTCCAATATGTTCTTCTTAATACATCTACAGATGTGTGTGTAATTTTATTTATCTGTTTATTTATTATTTATTTAGTTATTTATTTTTAACACCAATCAATAGCTTATTCATTTCTGATACACCATGATTTGATATGTTTTTTATTTGTCATCCTTTTGCTTTACTAGATCATCTAATTTCTGAAGGTATTAAATGCTTAGCTTTATACACCAGAAAAGGCAAAAGGTATTGCTCCTGGAGATTGGTTAGGAAATACTGACAGAGAAGGCAAGGGACTTGGCTAAGGTCAAAAACAAGGGCTATGCTAAACCAGGATAGTAAGGTACCTAGATCCCAGGCACTTATTTTTGCACTTTAACCTGTGATCAGCATCATTTCTGGAGAGTATTTATACTTGCATGCCAGAGAGTTCATCTGATGATTTCTGAGCATCTGCTGTCTTGGGTGTATACGCTCCCTGGGGGGTTTAGGCTCAGGTTCACAATCCTACTGTGATGAGATGGACTAGTCAGCTCAGCTGCAGAAACTCCTTGTTTCTGCACACTGAGCCTCTTCTCTCACTGCACTAAGCTAACGTGGACCATCTCCCTCCTTGTGCACTTAGAGGTCACACACTTGTGAGCTCCTGCAGGTGATCTGTCAGGTAGCTGGAAAAGCTGTGAACTGGCTCACATGCCTGAGCTCCAATTGTTTTGTGACAGCCGGGATGTTTCAGGTTACCTGTGGGTCTTGCAACCATTACTGATTTATGAAAAATTCATATTTCTTTGCCAATACTTTTATGACCTGGTAAGGAGACTACATGCACAGCCTGATGAAATTGGGTTAGCATCATGAAGAAAAGCCCCAGAGAGAGTAGAGGTGGCAGCAGCTCCCAGGGCAGCTTCTGTGTCCCATCATCTGCACTCCACTCCAGCATCCTCAGAGTGGCCGCAGTTGTGTGAACCCCAGCTGTTCTTTGAACAGTAGATAATTGAACTTTCAGACCCACTGCAATGTACTTCGTCAAGCCAAATTGTTCCAGTGCCTTTGGAAGATGAAGTAAACAAAAAAAATATGTTGGTCAAGAGAAAGAGGATTATGCACTTTTTTTAAAGAGACCCCTGTAAATAGTGGGCATGTTGCATGGTTGAGTTGCATGGTTGGCTTGTTGGAAATCAAGCTTTTGGGCACAGTTCAAGCAGCACTTGACATGTAGCTCACTCATCCCAAGAGGAATGAGCTGCCCTGTTAAGATCCTCTTTGCTCTCCTGCTGCTTGTGTAGGTGACATTGCTGTATGTAACCACCCATGCCAGGCCTGGGGACGTGGAAAGTTGTTGTGGACTCACCTCCACCAGCTGTGAAAGCAGAGACTGCACGGCTGAATCCCAGCATTCGGCAGACTACAGCAGCCTCTTGCAAGGTCCAGTGATCGTCACATATTGTTCCCCAGGTCCCTTGGTATAAGACTTCCACACGGCCCCTGTTGCTTCCTCCCGCGATCCGTATATGATTGGAGTCGGCTGGCAGTTTAGGGGAGAAGAAAATAACTCTATGGGTCATACAGACATAAGAAAGACAGAAGCAGTGACCACCCAAACCAGAGGGATGTTCCCATCTCCGTGGCTGTAGCCACAGTGGGACTAGGTTACTGCTACAATTCAACCCCCTCCTGCATCCAGAGACAGCAGGCTGCAACTCAGAGCACAGACCCCTTGGTTCTGGTAGCTGTGCTGTGGGTTAACCAGAATGAGCAGAGGGGAATGTTGGTCCTGATCTCAGGTAGCTTTGATACCAGAAGGCAAGTGAGAGAAGAAGTGAAAGTCCAGTACCTTCTCCCTTTTCACCTTTGCTCCCTTTTGCTCCTGGGGAACCTGTTCCAAATTAAAAAAAAACCAAACATTTGAAAGCTGCTTACAAAGAAATCCAGTTATTGTCTTGTTCTGAATACTTGTATGAGTCAGAGATGTGAAAATTCCCTCCCACTGTGGACAATGAAAACCCTGAAGTGACTAAGGGTATGTAGAAGAAATGTGGCAAGAAAAGTACGATAATGCACAGCAAAGTTTTCCTAATGTGTGATGCAAGAAAAGTGTCAAAATCCCATCCACTCACATGTGCAAAATGTGTCTCATTCCCACTGCTACCTGTAAAATGACATCTCTGATAGCCTTTGGGCTCTCCAGAAGCAGGCACAGTATCTCCTAAAGTACTTGAATGAAGATCTACATCATGGGGTTTGTTCTCCAGAGACAGCAGAAAGTTGCTCCCAACAGTCCTCCACATTTCTGTGCAGCATCTTGGTCTCGAGAGTAGGGGTGTTTGAAAAAATCCAATGAGCTCTTCCCCCAAAAGCTACCTCCAGAAAGCCTTTATTGCTGTCTCCTTCTGGGGACCAGAAGATGAGACGCACCCAGAGGGCAGTGCTTGTCCTGGAGCCAGCCAAGTTACAGTTTTCCCCTCTTCCAGAAGCAAAGCTCCAGAGGAGGAGTGCATGGAGAAGCCTCACTTATGATCTACTTTATTTCTGAGGATTCCTCTACTATTCTGTGTGAACAATTAAAAGAAAAATCATATGTAGCACTGGTTGCTTCCCATGGCCTCTTATAACTACTGTTTGGGGTTTTTTTTTGACTACAGGTCTTAGGGTTTTTGGAAACCCATGTGATGGGAAGGCGGGGGTAAGGAAGGAGAGTAGCTGTAGTGTTGGCCCTTTTGAACAACTTTTGTGTCCTACAATTAGCAAGGTGTAGTTAAATAGCCTCACTATTAGGTGTTTACAATTTTGTGTTCCTGAGTGCTGTGTTTATCTGGGATTTATCCCTGTGACATGGTATGCTGCAAGATGTCTCTGCACAAGGCAAAAAGGGACATTGCTTGTTACAGTTTTTTGTAAGATCAGTGATTTGAGAAAATCTAATGCATCTGTTTGCTTGCATGTCTTTTAGCGCACCTCCGAGGGTGTACATGTGACACTCTGCACATTCCTCTTCTGGGAAGGCTAATCTGTCTGTTGAGTTCCTCCAAATGAGCTCTGTAACACGCCTCAGAGCAGCTTGTGCCAGTCTGAGATCTACGGTCCTGAACCCAAATGCACCATCAGCTCCACAGACCCCTTGGCAAACAGTCTTACCAGACAATCCTCGGTCTCCCTTGGATCCTTTTGGTCCCGGTTCTCCTTTTTGACCCTGAGTGCCAGAATCACCTTTGCTTCCTTTTTGACCAGCTAGGCCTTGGATGCCTGGGTGTAAAGCAAAAAAGTAATTGCCTTTGTATCTTCCCAAGGAAAGAATGTGTTGATGCAGAAAGGTGGAACATGGCATTTAAAGCGCTTTGCATCGTCAGAGTAAGTTATGCTGTAAAACGAGGGTTTACCTTTTGGGCCCTGGTCTCCCTTTTCTCCCTTTTGCCCTGGAAGACCTAAGATCATCAAAACAAACAAACATACATAGACTTACAAGACTAATATTTATACATTTATAAAAGCTTATGCAAACTAGTATTTATGCAGGATTTTAACTTATCTAGTTTAGGTGTCTATTCTATAGATATCTATCTCTGAATTGGGTGTCTTATTTCACATCATACTCAGTGCAGACCACGTCAAAAAAGAAAATACAGGCAGTGGAGAAACATCTTCTCCTGAAGTAGATCAACTCCTGGTGATTTATTTCATATCCTAAACTCCACTGATGGCATAGAGACTCTCGCTCCAGCTGGACCTTCACTAACCATATAGACAGCCTAGACATGTAAATTTAGGTGCATCAGATACAAGCGAGCATGTAAAGTTGGGCCAGGTGACTCTCATCCCTGTCATCCAGCTGTCAGTGAAAGCAGAAAGGTGCAGCACTTGGACCTTGGTTACATCCTGAAGGCCATGAGGTTGCATGCACTATATAAATTCAGAAGTTTAAAGGGCTGATTCAAGAGAAGTACACCAGAATAGGTTTGTACAGCAGAATGTCACCCTGTTGTTTGGGTGCCTGGGACAGAGAGGTGACCTTTTTCAAGTGGAATGTCACAGAAAAGGCCTTGCTTGTGTGCCCTAACTTGGCCTCTGAAGACACTTCATCCTGCAATGCTACAGAGGAGGCCAGGATGGATGCCTCCTTCCCTCCAGCCAGTAAAATTTGTCTTTAACTCCAGATTAGAGAGGTTGTTGTTTAGTTCATCTTAAACTGATGCTTTGTTTGTGCATTTTCTATTTATACAAAAATTCAGGCAACATCACCTCCTCACACATGTTTCAGAAGGTAGAAACAACTCTCTGGTAAACAGCCACCCCCCAGCAGCCTGGCCGAGGACTGCCATGGCATCCTGGGATGCACTGGGGCTCCAAGAACAGGACTCAACAGATCTCCTCCTTTCTCATGCCTGCATAATGAGGATTGTTGACCCAAAAACCTGTCTTATTCTCCTTTACCTCTTACTCCTTGTTCTCCTTTTTCACCTCTGAGTCCATTAGTGCCTGCTATTCCTAAAATTAAAAACAAATCAGTAAGGGTGAAGCCATCATACAAAGTGAGGCCAGACTAAGAGCTCAATGAGTTATAGGTTTGAGTAGTGTTGTACCTGGGGTACCTTTGGGCCCCTGGTCCCCCTTCTCCCCTTTCTGACCAGATCTGCCTTCAGGACCAGGACTTCCCACAGTTCCAGGCCATCCAGGTACACCTTGAGGTTGAGTGAAAGCAGCACATATGAAATGTAACACAAAACTTGAAGGACATAAGAAGAAAGACAGTTCAATCACCAGCCCCTGCACTGTACAGAGTGAGTTGAGCCTATGAAGGCAAAACAAATGCTGGGTCTGTCCGAACCGCAACCCTCCTCTGGCAGCACTAATCTTAGTGCAGCAGGGAGTGATGCTCTGCACTGAAAGGCTGTACAGACCCAGGTCCTTGCAGTCTGTCAGCCTTGACATGCACGAGAGCTTTCCTAACAGAGCAGCCAATTTCTACCCTTGCATGTGCACACACAACAGGAAGGAGACACAGCCCTCCGCAGTTCAGGACCCTTCTTTCCCTCTCAGTCTCCTGCGCAGTGAGTGGGGCCTGGATGAGGCAGCCAGGGCTGCAGCATGAGTTTGCACAATGTTGGAACATTGTCTTCCCAAATCTTCATTCTTGAAGCCTAGCCATGATGGAACATTGTCATGGTTTCTTCATCTAATCATCATCTCTTACCCAGGCTGGGATCTAGGCTGGCTGCAGTTTTCTTCGCCATGAAGCACCATCTAAAAGAGATCAGTCCTATATCTCTAGAAGAACCTTCACCTTCTGTACTGCTTACCTGCCTCTCCTTTCTGCCCAGGAGGTCCAGGCTTCCCCGTGGTACCTGCAACAAGATCCTGACATCAGTGCTAACAAGGCTTAGCCCAATGCTTCAGTTAGGGCAGCCCTGCACCACAGCATGCGAGTGCTGATGGTGGGTCACACTGTGGCCTCTGCACTTACCATTGAAACCTGGCAGTCCTGGGACTCCCTGTTGTCCCTGAGGACCCGTGGGTCCACGTGACCCAGGGTCTCCCTTTGTGCCTGTGTCACCTTTCTGTCCTTGGACACCTATCAAACAGCACAGCACACATGTATAAATTAAAAAAACCAAACAATTGTCTCTGCAGCCTGTGGAGCACCTCTGTCTAGCCACACCAGTAACAAAGTTTGGCCTCACACCTGCCGTCATTCAGTGGCATTCCTGTAAAGCTGCAGAAGAACAGGGCTGGTCTTTTGGATCCACCTCTGACCCTGCCAGACTCTCTGGCCAGATGTTTGTCTGACCTGCTGTTAAAGACTTGCAGTGGTGCTGTGATACCTCTCCAGTCTATTCCTTAAGCTATCCCTACCACTACAATGGTTTCTCCTTTAGTTAAATATCCCTTATGGCAGTCTGCATCCTTCCTTTCTCCCAGCCACAGTGGAGATACAGGACAGCATATTCCTGTGCTTCCAGAGTTATCTTCCCTTAGCCTTCTCTTCTCTCAGCAGGTGATAAGCATGCTCCAAAAGACCTCAACTACTTGACAGTGCCCCACTTAAAGTCTAATATCTCCTTCATCTTTCTGCTCCAGAATTATCCCAAAGTTCTTGCCTTTTGGTATTCTTCCTACAATCACTTTTTTCTTCTGGAGCAACTTGTGCTAACGAGTGCACTGGTGCATATGGGATCTGATGGAAGATCTTAGGAAGCTCTTATCAATCTGTCCAACTGTCCTCCCTGCTCTGCACCACACACATCATCTGCTTTTTTTTCCTATCCTGCTTTCAGCCCATGTGGGACCACTGAGTAACAGCCATCCAGGAGATGCCCACTAATGACTGTTATATGGGAGAAACACATTGCATAACTTTTCTACTTAAGGTGTATAAAGTCAGACTTATATAAGATATAAAGCTCTCAGAAAGAGGTTTCACTAAAATGATGACTAACATCCACATGCTTGTGTATATAAATTATATTGTATTATTTTATATCATGAAAATCCTACTGCAAACATTGGTGCTTTAATCTAGGCATGATAGATAGGCTGATAATTGAATATCTGTGGCTTCATTAGACAAAGGTCACTCTATAAAAAAACTTACATGGTGCAGAGTCAACATTTTGCGTGACCCTTTCCCCCAGCCCTCCTTTGGGAACTTTGCTGAAACATGACACGAAATCAAACCCCTTCAGATCAGGTTGAGTGTCCTGTTTATCCAGGACCCTCATTGACTGGCAAGCCATGCTCAGGGCTGCGTGGATTTTTATGATATACTGACCTATGAAGCCACCTTCTAGTGTTCCGTGTAGAATGATTTTAAACAGAAATACATGTGAGAATCTTAAGCAGTGAAGAATTCTTACCTGGAAGTCCCATCTGTCCTTTTTCTCCTTTCACTCCTGGCACACCACTTGAACCAGCAGGACCAGGAGCTCCTTTGCTCCCCTTCTCGCCCGGCGGTCCATGTAAGCCTACAAGGACAACATCACTTTTCTGATGCTCCATTGGATGCAGTGCCTAGTGAATGCCAGCAGCAGAACATGCAGCTCATCCGCAGGCAGGAGCCAAACTCCCCTCTCCATGTACTTGACAGTGTGAAATTGGCCCACTGTGACTGTTGCACATTGACTTTTAAAATAAGATTTTTTTTCCAGCTAAGTTTTGCTTTTGCTCACATTAGCTCTATATAGGCTTATATTTCCTTCAATGACATTCTTACTTACTTACACTTTCACTGAGGGCAAGATTCCCCATAAAATCATCCATAAAGCCACTTTATGTCCATCCATAGGAGTAATTCAGGTTTCAGAAAAGCCTTACCCTGGATTCCTTGGTCTCCCTTTGTCCCCGGTGGTCCCCGTAGCCCTGAGATATAAAATACATGTATCAGCTGACACGCATCATCTATTCCCAGTAATGGCTGAGAAGAAGAGATGAATTTTTTAATCATCCTTCGTGCACCAGTTTTGGTCACCAATCTTCAGCTGGCAAGGACCAGCACAACCACTTGGGTAAAGTCCTTGGAGCTTAGCTGAGTGCATGGCTGGGCAGGGGCCAGCTGTCATCCAGCCAAGCCCAGCTCATGGGGACCATTGGGGAGGTCTTCCATGAAAGTGCACTGAACTATTGGGCTCTGATGTATAATAAACACTGTTTGGCAGGAGGTGCTGTTTCAATGTTGTAAGTGAAGCCAGGAAGATATGAAAACATGATTTTAAAAAACTTTATAATTTTTTTTTTTTTTCAGAAAAGCTCATCAGTGTAGCCAAGAAGTAGGGATGGATGAGCCACAGACCTGACCCAAGAGGGGTTGCATCTTAGATCATCATCATAGAAGCATAGAAACTGTTGCCTAGTCCAACCTCTGCTCAAAGTGGAGCCAACATTAGATCAGGATTTGCTGCATCCTCACAGTCTGGAGACATTTATCTCCTGCAGCAGGTGTAGTTCTACCCAAGCCCCAGGTACCCATGGCAACAGCTTGTGTATGGCTGTGGAGAACAGCCCTCGTGCCCAGCTCGTTCCTAAGTCTGTGCCATCGTTTTCCTAGGGGCAGGGTGGGCAAGGTCCCATCTCTGTCACATGCACTGTTCAGCTGTGGCTCTACAGGGCAGGGACTGGGGAGGTGTCCCTGAGTTGTCCTGGAGTAAGCTGGACAGCATGAATTGCTGTGTCTGGGGCAGAAAGCTCAGCTATCTGCTGTTTGTGGGATGCACATAAACCCCCTCACTGGTCCTCTCTTGTGCCACATGGAGATTTGGGATGGTTATTGCAGATAATGATCAGGTACAGCTGCTCCATCACCCCTGAGCTTTTCTGGTGGGGTATCAGTGAGGAGGCAGAGACAAAATGCTCCTCCGTGGTGGTTACCAACCTCTGTGGGAGCACTTGGGCCAGCCAAGGCTCCTGGAGGATCAGTCAAAAGGTACAGCGGGTCTCCTCATGGCCAGGGCTTTGGGTGTGTGCACATTGGGTAGGGTCTGGGTCTAGAAACTGAAATCCCAAATCCTCACTTAAAGTCTCTTAGATGAAATAAAGAGAAAGATTTAAAAAGGAAAAGTTGCAGCTCATTTATCAACATACCTGGGGGACCAGGATCTCCTTTGCGTCCAGGAGGACCTGAAATAAATATTTAATGGATATTTTTCAGTAGTCAGTGCTCAGTGAGGAGCATAGCAATATGGGATTGACAGGCTTGAGGTCTGGGCTGAAGATACCACCCTTTCAGAGAAAACTCAGAGTCCAAATCTACAAATTACAGGAGGGGAGAGGATCCCAGAGCCACATGTGCAGCTGCAGAGGGGATCTGGGGGTCTGCACAGGGCAGTGCTCCAGCTCCTCCAGGTGTGTCCAGATCCCCGGCCAGAGGGTCTGAAGCCAACTCCAACCCTGGGCACTGGCTCATCACTAACAGACAGGAAGACCAAATCTTGCCCTAGTTACTGGTTCATCTGAACTAGGTTTTTGGCCCAGCTTTGCCAGTGGTGCAGAGGAGCCAGGTCTCTCCAACTGCAGAGCTAGCATGGAGAAATGGAGCCATACCTGCAACCAGGGTGATGTTGCTCACCATCATCATCAGGTTTGCATTGCTGCTTTTGATTATGGTAATTTCCTCTTCTACGCTTCTCCTCCAGTTTTCTTCCTGTCCCAAGTACTCAGCAGAGCTTCTCTCCGAAATCAGACTGTTGGCAAAGGAGCTCTTCAGAATCTCTTCTGTATAGGAGGTATTTTGCTCCTGAAATTTCAATATCTCTCTCTCCATCTTAAACACTGAGGAAACAAAAAGCCCATACAGTGAATATTCCCTGTCCGGTCTGGCTGGGAAATGCCTGTTTGGCAGAGCAGTTCCTCAGCACCTGGGAGAACACCGGGGGATAAAGACCACCCCTGTTTGAACCAGGGAGGTGATTTTCATGTGCCAGTCCTTGCTGCAGCCAGGAGTGCAGCCGGGAGTGCTTTTGCAAATGCAAAGCACATGTCTGGGGTAGGGGAATAGTTTCCTGCAGCGGCTGCTTTGCCTCCCGGTGTGCAGAGGAGCCTCCGTGCCCCCTCAGAGGTTTCCGATCTGCGTGCTCATTCCCGCTCGCCCGTGCCCTGAGAGCACACAGCAAAGCTCTCTTTTGATGCCAAGCCCATGGTAAGGTTGTAGCATTACCTTTGTACACCAGCAGCCCCTGGCCGGCCGTCAGCAGCAGCAGGTAGACGCCAAGGGCCATTCGAGCACAGCATGTGGATGGCTTCCTCTGGCCTTGAGGCTCTAAAAAACAACAGAAGTAGGGTAGGCACCCTCCCACACATGCTCTGCCCTACAAACTCTGCTTGCTTCCAGCCTTTCAGGCTTGGCCACAATAAATTAGCAGTGTTTTCTAGCTATGGGGAGCAGAAAGATCCCTCTATGAGAGTGCTTGATCCTGTCAAAAGGCAGGCTGCCTTCCTCTCCTCTGGGCTTTGCACTACAATTCACTTGGTTGTCTTTTCCTTAGCTAGTTTAACCAGCTCAACTCCATCAAGACTTAATCCAGCCTATAACAAGTATGAATGTGGTGGTTCTCCCCTCTCTGCATCAATAAACACCTTGTTTCCATTGCTTTTAGTTGTCCCAGGCTGCCATTCAGCATTCAGGTTGCTCAAAGCAATGCCCTCTCCATCCAGAGTGCTGCATACATGTGATTCCAACAGTGATGCATGTATGCATCAAAACTAATGAAAAATCAATAATAAACTGAAGAACAAATGGAGGACAAGTCATAACATGTAAAACAAATCATTATCAGCAAAGTGTAAAAGAAATAAACTGCTTCATCAAATTTTGCCCTTCAGGAAGAAAAAAAGTATTTCAGAAGCATTAATAACTACTTCAGACACTCAGTAAGTTACTCTTAATTGAGTTTTTTTTTCTTTTTCAAAGTAATATAATCAGGAGTTTAAAGTCTTAGTTTTAAAAGAGTACAATGTTGTAATTGGTTTTACAATAGAATAGTTTAGTCAGCAATGAAATATTTATACTCAGCTAAAATTCATAAACGTACATTTTTTATTGGGTCTGGTGATTTTAGTATCTTAACTATTAAGACATGAAAGTTTTACTCAAGAAAATTAGGCATTTTCTAAAACAGGAAAATAACTAATTTTTTTCTGATGATCAGCATCAGCTTTTGGCTAGAAAGGACATTTTGACATACTTCCATTCTTAAATGGCAGTTAATTTACTAGCAAAATCACTGTAGAAAGTATTTAATATGCAATATTTCATTTTTATTTGTTGTTTTAGACCAGATAAAATCCATTTAATAAAAAGAAATCTTACCACTTATCTGAAAGGTTGTGGTAGAAGCTGAGGCAAACCCAATCTTGTCGGAAATACTGAGACTGTTCATATCACTCAAATTTTGATCTTCCCCGTGTGTTTCTTTAATTTTCATGACAAATTTCTTGTGGCTGACCTAAAGCCTTGTCCGATTATGGACAATAAAGAACTGAAGGGATTTCCTCTCTATCTCCTGATTTGATATGCTTTCTGATATGCATTTCCTATCTGCTCAGTTTTTATAACTACTGAGAACTCTGATGTGGTAATTTGAACAGTTCCTCAAAAAATCCCACAGCTAAGAAGTTCAGCTGTCCTCATGTTCTCACTTGGAGTCTGTGGAGCCTTGGGCAGGATCCTGAAAGAGTCTCAACCAGGAGTAATTCAACATCTCTGCTTTATAGCAGTGTTAGGCATGAGATGGACATTTTGTTCCTAACACAAGTAAACCTCCTCATGTAGTCAAGAAGATCTCATGTGCAGTGTTAGCTTGGAGATCCCTCCCCAGGGAGGGGAAGTTAAGGACTGTAGTAATGAAACACACGGTAACTTGCACCAAGATGATACCTTAGTGATGGTGCATTACTGAAGTCAAAGAAGGGAAAGAATCAGGAGGAGCTGTAAAGACAAACGAATGATGGTGGGATGGGGGATGCTGAAGACTAAATGCTTTTGGGATGGTATGGAGAAGACACTTGCAGCCTCCTTGCAGTCCCTCCAGCCTCTGCTTCCTCCCTGATTCATTTTTCACACCCAGGAACACAATTCCTACCTCTTCACCATTTCTTTGCTCACATGCTGTAATATTCACCCCTGCAGACCTTGCTGCGGTATTTTGCACTTTGGCATCTCTGTGTCATATTTGATTTTGATTTTGCAAAGCAAAGTGACTCACCCAAATCCACAGGCAGGAGCTGCTGGTAGGTGCTGGTAAGAGCCCTCCTCATCCACGCTGTCACCACCATGTGCTGCCCTCTTCGAGGTTCAGGGCAGTCCCTGGCACACAGTTTGCTCCAGGGCTGCAGGTCTGTGTTCATCTCCAGGGCTGCTGCGTCCTCACTGCTTTGCTTGGCCATGGAATAAAGTGTGGCCTAAGCTTCAGGTAGAGGTGAGCTGGAAATCCACACCCTGTGTGCAAAGTGAAGCCCTCTGTTCTGCACCTGATGTACAGACCTCTGAAAGACCTAAACCAAAAATATGTGGGGATTTTTAAATCTACTTCTGTGTTCTCCTTTTAAATGTGCTTGTGCAGCTGTGAACTGGTTTGTCACCAGCAGGGAGGAAGAGAAATCCTCCATTATCATATATTCTGCTACACTCCATAGGAATTGGGATAATTTGCTTCCTTGTGAAGGGCTCAGATATCCCTTTGAACTAGGGTGACTTCAGAGGTTATCACCGATCAGGTGAGCCACAGTAATGACTTGTGCATCCTCTACCGTCATGGCATCACCTCCTCACTGGGGTAAGGGCTTGTATCCAGCCCATTTCTAATGGTTTGTGGGGTCCAGCTGAGCACTCTGCACAAGCCTGAAACCATCTACTCTTGCTGGCCCAGGTGATGACTGCACTTGTGCTGCCAAGTGGATGTTTATAGGGATGGATGTGATTCAGGTGCACCCAGGGAGCACATTTACAGCAGAGACGCTTTTAACAATACTTCTAGTCAAATCCATTTTACTTCAAAGCATTAAAAATAAGCTGGCAACTGTAGTTCTCAAAAGCCCTCCTAAAGACAAAAGGTGCAATAAGATCTTTGTGCTGTCCTTCCCTGAGAAAGAAGTTCAGGGATAAGTTTTTGCACCACTGATGGTCCTGCTGTGGCCATGCCACTCCCAGTGACCCAGATGGCATGGGTGCAAAGCAGGGGTAGACACCCTTGATTCTGACAGCCCCGATCTTCACTGCTTCAGTGTTCAACATACAGTGCTCCTTGGGGGAGAAAGTCATGATCCCTACGACTGCAGTTGCCCAACCAGCTGGTCAAACCTTTATTTCTAGCTAATGTAGCCCCGTGCAGCTCTGCGAGCTGCCACATTCCCATTGCTCAGGTGAGCATCTGGCTGCCTGGGAGTGTTGTGGTGTGTTTCTATCTGGGTGTCAGCCTCTGCACACAGGCAGCGGATTTCCCAGTGCACGTGGGGGTCTCAGTCACACTGTGGATGCCAGAGACAATCTACCAGAATGCTGGCTCAGCCTTTGCGTGTGCTCCCTGCTCCTGCTTCCTACTCTGCTTTCTTGATGCCTTTCATTTCTCACTGCACCATCACCGGCTGCAGCAATAGGTCTCTGATTTTGCAATCAGGGTTACTAAATCAGGAAAGAAAAAAAGAAAAGAAACTGCTGATTCAGTGTAATCTCCCTAGGTTGATGTTTTGCTGAAACAATAGGATTATTAATAGAAGAAGTTTCCAGCACATTATGGGACACGTCTGCTGGGCCATCAGCCTTATCCTTTGGGCTCTCTCAGAGGAAGCTCCAGTCCCTCTCCTCCTGCTGCTCATCCTGCATCCCCTGACATGTTCTGCTGACATTCAAGGAAGAGCTTGAAGTCCTCTGGCTCATCCCTTCCCTTCCTGTACTCTGATATCAGTGGCTCGTGACAGGCAGAAGGTGCTCCCCATGCTTTCCCTATAAATGTGCACCACATATAAACCAAGTTTTATAAATAGATGCCTCAAAGTCACGGGCCTGGGGGGAACTGCTGGTGGAATGAATAGGAAGTGGCCTGAAAGTGGCTGGTGGAGGGTAAAGTCCCCAGCCGTACCCACTACCCTTCTCATGTCCTTCCACCACTGTTGTCTGCTGCGGGCATCCGCCACCATCAAGAGCTCACGACAGAGCAAAGAGATGTAACACAAAACTCCAACCTGGCAACAGCCAAACATGGTGGTTCCCAGCAGTGGTACTGCCAGGGTACTTGGACAGATGTCAGCCTCCTCAGGATAACCATTTGTCCTGAAAGAGCTGAAATTGTGATTTGCTGAAGACACCCTAGCTAAGAGATGTTTCTCCATTGGTCCATAAGAAGGTAATTTTTCCAGACTCATCTATTTGATTGCAGACTGTCTTGGGCATAAATATGCAGAATTCGGAAGGCTTTCATGCCCCTCCCAGGATGAGGAAAAGAAGAGATGATGGCACAAACAGGTCCTATATCAGGTAAGCTGAGACAGGAATCTCCACCATTTCTGCTGTTGCCTCTAAACTGAAGTGAGAGTGGCAGCCAGAAAAGGTGACAGTCTATTCCTTATCACAACACCTGCACTCATGTTTCTGCAGATGTGCTTCAGACCAAAAAATAATCCTGACCACAGACCACACTGCTCTCCCACAGGAAAAACCAAGTAGTTGTGCTTTGACATGTGACACAGCTCATACATGCCCACTGCAAAGCCAGCAGTGACCAGAGCTGTACAGTTGACTCCCTCAAAGGCAGGGAGGCCCTGCACAGAGACCTTGACAAATTAGAGGGCTGGGCAATCACCAACCATATGAAGTTCAACAAGGAGACGTGAAGGATTCTGCACCTGAGATGGGGCAACCTTGGATGTTTGTACAGACTGGGGAATGAGATGCTGGAAAGCAGTGCCAGGAAAGGAACCTGGGAGTCCTGGTTGATGGCAAGTTGTATTTGAGTCAGCAGTGCCCTGGCAGTCAGGAGAGCCAACCATGTCCGGGGGGGCATCAGGCAAAGCATTGCCATCTGATTGATAGAGGGGATTGTCCCACTCTAATCTGCACTGGTGTGGTGTCACCTTGAATGTTGTGACAGTTTTGGGCACCACAGTATAAGAAAGATATTAAGCTATTAGAGAGCATCCAAAGAAGGGCAATGAAGACGGTGAAGGATGTTCCCCCCACTCCCCCCATTTTACCTGTTTTTTCAGTCTTTTGTCTTTTTGAAATGAACAAGATTGTTGAATTTTGAAATATGATCTCTTATGGTGGATTGACCACAGCCATCAGACAAACACCCACCCAGCTGTTCTTTCAGTTTTCCTTCCTGAAGGATGGGGAGAAGGTAGCAGGAAGGTGAAAAGACTCACGGGTCAATGTAACGATAGTTTAATATGGAAAGCAAAAGATGCACTTGCAAGCAAAGCAGAAAGAGGAATTCATTCTCTACTCCCCATCAGCAGGAAGATAGGCAACTGCTTCCTGGGAATCAGGGTCTCAGCACATGTGATGGTTGTTTGGGCTGACAAATGTATGAATGAAAAACTTCCTCCTTCTTTCCCTGAAATCCTGTCACTGAGCTTGACGTCACACGGTGCAGAATATCCACGGGGTCTGTTCAGGTCAGCAGCCCCTGCTGTGTTCCCTCACAGTCTCTTGCCCAACCCCAGCCTGCTCCCAGCCTTGACATTGTGCAAGCTCTGCTCACAATAGACAAAACGTCAGAGTGTATCAACAGTGGTTTAGCCCCAAATCCAAAGTACACCACCATACTGTGTCAGGCTGCTGTGAGAACGTTACCTTCATCCCAGTCAGACCCAGTGCAGCTTTCCAGTATGACTGTTTATGCTAAAATGCCTTGTATTTCCTGAGGAAGAACCAGGGACTTTAATGCCCATGGAAATCAGGAGGCACTACTGAATTCAGGGGATGCCAAAGGAGGATGTGAATGATCTGCACACCAGCAGCTCATGGAGGTACCAGATCTGGGGTCTCCCTTGTGGTTGTCCCACTGACTGCCCAGCTCAGCCCTGGTCAGCATCTCCTGAAAAAAAGCGTATCTAGCTCTAAGGGCAAGAAATGGTGCATTACATGGAGAGTTTCCATGCAGAAGAGAGACTGAGGCCAATAGACAAGTTCTAATGCCAGGGCATTAAAACAAACCTTGAGTCTCTACTCATATGGAAGCAGGCACCTTGTTGTGAAGCCCCCCATGTCCCTGAATGGCCAGACCTGTGCTCAGGGGGTCTGGCTGCTGCAGTAGCACCTGGGCACTCCTGGGACTGTGGAGAAGCACTTGTGCTAAAGCAATAAAATCCCCAGCACTGCCTGGCTGACATTTCTCCTTTCTAGCTTGATGTGTTGCTTGGCTTTGTTGTAGAGATTGAAACCAGATTTTCTTTCCCTTCTATGAGTTATGTTAATTTGTGTTTCATCAGAACTTGCCTTCTCTCCTCCTTTTTTTTTTCCCCTTTAGGCTGGATCCAGCTGCACCATGAATTCAAGGAACCACCTGCAAAATATTTTAATGACTTCAACCTGCTCTTTGAGGTGAATTAATACCAGGGCAGCCTCCACAGCATGGTGAAATAGTCAGGCTTGGCTAAGCAGGCCACCCTCAAAGCCGAAAAATATGTTCTACGAGGCAGACGCTCCTGACGGGCAACTTTGTTTTCAAGGTCTTCGTATAGTGTCTTATTCCTCACCTGAAGACAGTTGTCCCCTATTCGGGTAAGAGCTGATCCTGGAGACTGGATGTATCTCAGACCAGCTTAGAAACAGGAGGGATAACAAGACATAAAAAAACCAGCAACACAAAGGATGGATCAGGTCTGTTAACGATCTGCTATAAACAACACAATTACAGTTGAAGGGAGGCATCTCCCAGGGCTTGCTCTGCACGTAGCAGCTCAGTGCTGTAGGGAGTGATCAGCTGCTCTCTAATGCTCCTCTTTCTGGAGTGCTTTACTTCATCCCATTCATTCAGTGAGGCAAAAAAGACTTCTCTAAGCACAGTTCACAGTGTAGCCATGTCCCCACATGTCCCCATGTCCATCCCTTGGGCTTTTAAAATTCAAGAGTCATTTTAGATTTGCTAAGCAGCTGCAGGTGCTGTTGTGGTCATTTCTGGCCAGGTGTGTGTCCCACAACCAACCCAGCCAGGTAAGAATGTCTTTAATCTGCCCTCATGTTTTTTACAGGAAAATCTCTGGGATTATGTGCGGTTTGGAGTCACTGTATTTTTAGATATTAAGCTAGGCAGGTAGTCAGCACCTTGTTCAGAAGGACATTCTTAAAGAGGTTTATTATCGAGTATTGTCCTTGCACTGGGGCACATCCCAATTAGTTACCTGCACATCAATGCATTACTCTGGGTTTATTTCAGGGTAAACATATTAAGGAGCTAATACTTGGGCTTCCACTAAAGGACACCACGGGATGGTTTGTCTCTGATAAGGTTTCTGGCACAAATTTCCATGTCCTGAATGCTATTGGCAAACACTTCAGCTTGAAAATCCATTAACCTGTAACCACCCCATGCCCCTTATGCAATGAATGCGGAGAGCAAACATGTGTGTGAGCAGCTATATACACAGGCTTGAAACCGTCACTGACAGCAGTCCATACAGAATTAACTCAAAGCAACTGTCCTGTAAAACATGTGTGCAGTGCTAGGAATTAAAGCTCAGACCCTAAAAATGCTCCAGACTTCCCTGCTTCTCGGTTTTCTGCTGTCCCTAGAGAGCAACAACCAGCCCTCCTGTTAAATCGTTTCCCGTAATTGCTATGGTGACACTGGGTGCTTCAGAGACCCGAAGTCATGACTTTTCCCCTTGAATTTCCTTCCTTCATCTCCTGCCCTCTGTTCTCACATCCCTTTGCTGTCCTCCTGTGCAGCTCCTCTGGGTGCTGACATGATGGCGTTGCTCCTGTCTGCTTGGCGCAGGCTCTGCAAAAAATCTCGATTCCCTTTCGGTGACTTTCCTGCTCGCCAGTGACAGCTATGTGTGCCTGAGTTTGCTCAACATCCTGCTGGGAAATGATAAGCTTGAGAGTGAAACTCCCAGCACCAGCACATGGGTGGGGGTAAGTGACAGAAAAGGAAAGCTTCATTGCCATCCTCCAAGGCACAGCACCTACATAAACCACAGTCAGTTTGCAATCACTGCATTGTTCCCCACAAATTTCACCTTTAGATCAGTCTGGGTTGTTATCTCTTAATTAGGGCCAATAACTGACTGCTTCTTCTCCATTATGGTCTTTAGCAACGATAACTAATTCTTAATTAACTCTTTTGATTCTTTACTATTTCTCAGTGTGAAGGTGTCTGCCTCAGGAAGTACCCAGGGAAAGAGAACAAGAAACTGGTGAAAGATGGAAAGAGCAGGGTGAAGCATCTGACGGGGTGAAGCAGAGACTCTGGTCAAAGTGGTGAGGGCCTGGGAGAGGACAGTGCAGTGGGTGCTGCTGGCTCAGCGTGTCAGTCCCACAGCACTGAGAACAGGGCAGAGTCTCCAGGGCCATCGGTAAGGCTTGTTCTTGTCCTCATGGGCACATGGGTGGTGTGTTAGGACTGGAGTGTATGTGCAACCTTTTGACTTGCCTTCTCACCAGCTAGTGGCAGGCTGCTGGTTCTCATAGTTCACATTTTCTTCGGTGCTTGAAAGGCAAGTGTCATCCCTGCTTCTTTCCCATGCAGAAATAAAAGCAAAGCTCTGGTTCAAAATTCTCCTCTGAGCATCTCACAAAGTGGGCTAATGTTAGTAGCAGGACTGACTTAAGATGGTGTCAAGAGAGCAAAGAAAATTACTTTTTTCTTTTCATGCTTTCAGATGCTTTATTTCTTTGTAAGAAACTGAGTGCAAGTGTCAAATGCTTGGAGGATCACACGATGCTCAGACCTTGCCAGTGGCTAACTTGCTTGAGGTGTGGGCAAGTATTTCTAGGGAAAAAAAAATTCTTTTATGCTGACCTTGAGGCTTTTGTGCCTCTTTCCATAATCAACACACACCTTATTCTGGGAACTAGCTTGGAATTCCCTTCCTCCTGCTACACTGGCAATGACAGATCAAGCAAAGCTGAACTGCTTTGATTGCTTTGATGAATAAAACTAGAATTTGCCCCACGGCCCTGACTCTTGCCTAATTCCAACCTTTCCCATTGAACTGCTTTTTTTTGCCTTTTTTTTTTTTGTTTTTCACCAAAGTAACTGGAAGCAGTTCCCTCTAGGATTCTCACACTTGAATATCAGTTAAAGACCTAAAAGGCTTGCGTAGAGTGGCTGGAGCTGTCAGCACCATTAATTCAGGAGTATTGCTGTTCTCACATACCTATGGGTATTTGAGCAGTGTTGACAGAAATTTGATGGAGCCAGGCTCTTCTCAGTGCTGCCAAGCAACAGGAAAAGAGGCAATTGGCAGAAACTTATGCACAGGAAGTTCCACCTGAATATGAGGAAGAACTTCTTTACTGTGCGGGTGACCAAGCACTGGAACAGATTGGCCAGGGAGGTTGTGGAATCCCCCTCACTTGAGATATTCAAGTACAATCTGGATGCAATTCTGTGCCATGTGCTCTAGAATGAGGTTGGACCACTGGGGTCCCTTCCACCCTGACCCATTCTGTGATTCTGTGAAAAGGACTTCTCATGCCACAACCTCTACATGTCCCCTGTGTGTTGCCTATGAAGACAGGTCCATATGGCAATGGCAGTATGTGGCAGTGGTAGAGCAAAGAATAACCAAGTGTCATTGAAGGCTGGTTCAATACAGAGATGGTAATCACTGAAATAAAAAAGTATGGTTCTTAATAAATTCCCTCTGTCCTAACCACCAGGAAACCTGGCAGAAGACACAATTTAAGCAAAAACAAACATCAAAACCACACATGTATGTGTACTTTAAAAGAAAGGAGGAAAGGGAGAAATCAGTTAGAAATAGGTTTTCATTAATCAGTCAAATACTTAACTCTAGCTCAATAAAATAGTCAGATTGGCCTGCCATTATCTGCCTTTATTAATAAGTCAGGTATCTTCAGTTCAATACAGCACTCCTGATGACATAGAGAAATTCTACATGGAAGCCACTGATTTACATTCACCACTGCATTCAAACGAGCTGAGCTGGTGAAAATGTCCATGCTGTAGGTTGTTTAACCTTCCCAAGGCATGTACAGATTTAGGGCCTCACTCAGAGGGTGCTGGTTTAAAACAGCACCTTTTGGAACATGTCAGCAGGCTTTAGGTGAGGCAGGACTATGGAAAGGCATGAGAGGAGCCATAGTCACGGTGAAGAAGTGGAGCATTTCTGTGCCTGCTGTTGCAGTCAGTGGGGCAGGAGAACTGGAGGACATTGGCTGACACACCCATGGAGCTGTGATGGTCTACAAAGCCCTTCTTATGCTCCTCAAAGCTCTCCTCTTCAATAATGTTGGGGCCACAGGAGTACACGACCAGCGTCTCAGATCTTGCTTCCTTCTCAGTGAGGCTCCAGCAGAAGCCCTGGCTGACCTGACACACGTTTTGGGGCTGAAATCCAGGGGCCAGGAGTGTGCAAGGGGCTCGGTGTGTTTGCCAGCACTGGACTGGGTGAGGGTTGATAAGGGAGGTCAGCCCAACCAGATGGATGCCAAGCCAGTTAGCCTGGGTCCTGCTGCCCTCCCAGCCACATCTGAAAGGGATTTGCAGAAGCCTTGCGACTGAGGCTTCAAGACTCTCTCCTCGCCAAAAATATTAGAAAGACATAGTAAAAAATTATGGCTCCTGGTGTCAGTAAAGTATGTGACAATTGCAGTGGATTTTTGGATGTCCTAATTTCTTTAATTAAATTGCACCAAGTGAGCAAGCTGGTGAGCAGCTTTCCCTGCAATGTAAGTGCATAGCTGAGTGAATTGGACCAAGGTGCCACATGTTAATCATTATAAGATTTTGTCTGCACAACATCAGTCTTGCACAGATCTACTTATGAAATCATACCTTTCCCATTAAGAGCAGTTTGAGTTCTAAAAGCGAATTCAGATTGGCCTGCCATGAACCTTTGTATAGGGCTAAAGAAACCCGGGAGAGATGGCTCCGCTTTAGGTAATGAAAAAAAATTACCCTGACTTCTCTTTTGTGGTGCATTGAAAAGTCTCTGCTTAAGTACTGTGGATTGATGGAGTGGTCTGAGGTGGGAATAATTTTAAAAAAGATGTCAACATGCCAATAAATGTATGTGCCAGAAATAAATGCATTATATGTTAGTCCATCAGAACAAGCTAAAGAAACGTGTTCTTTTATGGAGAGAGACGGTCTGATAGCTCACATCATTAAGGAAAAAAATTATCAAAGCAGAAATGAACTCAAGTTTCCGAAAGTCATCTCACATTCAGAGCTCATTCCCTCAACCAGACAAGGGACGGATATTTGATGAATAAGACCCAGAGGGGATCTCAAATCTAGGGAGAGTCTTGGGTGTACATTTTCCTTTAACTATCCCCTGCTTTCCCTCCATAGGTTACCTGAAGCTCAGGATCAGAAGGGGCCTTTCAGGAGTTGTCCCAAAACCTTTCCCCGGACAAAAAACGAGAATAGCAAAATCCTAAAAGCAAAATGAAAGTAAAGTGGATCAAGGTCACAGATTTCATTCTCCAGCTTGAGATCATGAAGATCCAGACTAATGACAAGCAGATGGGAAGTTAGGCACTGGTCTAAATTGGCTGCCTTTCACAATAGCAGTAGGGCTTGGTCTGTAGTGCAACATGTTTCTGATGGAGGCATGCTGGCTGTGGAGAAAAAACCATTGCACCTCCTCACAGAAAGCTGAGCCAAGAAAACTTTTGTTTTAGACAGTGTTTTGTCAGCCTAGCAACGTTGTTAGTAGAGAGGATACAGCCCTGCTGGCAAGAAAAATCCTCATTTGGTACATGCAAAGGTCTGATGTGATGTCTCCAGTAGCATGACCTTACCAGGAGATGATTTGTTGTGCCAACAAGCTCTCCTTTGGTGGTCTGCATGGGGACCTCTAGCTGGGAATGAGCATGAGCAACTGGTGGCAGGAGGAGGGAAGACTCACACTGTACCTGGCTCTCTGCTCTGTCCCCTGGCACCAACACAGGCAGTGGGGCAAGAAATGGCATAATTTGTCTGGGTTTTGTCTGTTTTTTCATAGATAAAGCCCTCAGCAAGGATAACTCCTAATGCATTTTGGCATGTGAATAATATCCCTGCAAAGCTCTCCGGCAGTGACCCATTATGGGAAGGGGACAACAATCAGCAGCTCACCGTGGGTGTTGTATCATGTAGACTCTACTCAAAGTTCCAGTCCTCAGTGTACTAATAAGAACCCTTAAAGTTCATTTGTCACACACCAAAGAAAAAAAAAGACAAAGAAATATTTTTAAAAAACCATGTAGAGAGATCTCCTGTCCTAGGAAATAAACACACCCCTGTCCTGTGGCAGTGCCCCAGACTGGCAGCAAGCTCACATTACTTAATTATGATATGTTGCATATACCAAATAGCAGGGGACAACCCCCCTCCTTTATTCTCACAGTCAGCTCTGGATGTGTCTGCCTTGCAGCTGTTCAGAGCACATATATCAACACGTCTCAGCATCCCAGTGCAAGCAGAGGTGCTGGAGATGCAACCCTGGAGAGAGAAGCTGCAGTGGGGAAGACCCGATTTTACCCTTAACAGAGCAGAACCAACTTCTTCCCTTCACAGGCTGATTTCCTTCTCTTTAAATGCAAGTTTGGTTATAGTTCTTTGCAAGGTTTTCCCCTAAAAAGCACCAGCTGCCCTTTTGCCTCCACACCAGTTCTTCCCTGTTGCCATCCTGGACCCAGTGCAGGGAGGACCAGCTGCTGTATTGCCCACCAGCAGGATTATGTGGACAGCAAGAGGAAAAATGCCAGGAAACTTCAACACCTCTGAGAAATCTAGTTGTGTGCATCCCAAGCACATGCTCCTGTTCTCCTCTATTTATTTTTTCCAGCAAATGGCTCAAGTATACCTCCTAGCTCTGTCCTGGGCTGAGGACAGAGCAGAAAATCTCCAAGTACAAAATAATTTTTAAAGATACAATTATTTTTATAACATACAGAGTATTTGGAGGGGAAAAAAATGTGTGTTTTACAGACTACTAAATCACACAGTCCTACAGGGAAGAGCCCAGGAATGTGCCTCCCAAGCCTATGGTACCCAGAGTCACAGCCAATGTCCCAGGCAGACCCAGGGAAGATTCAGGTCTGGAGCACCAGGATAAAAACCCAACTGGGAAGCCAAGGAATGAGAGTTTGCCAGTGTTCCTCCTGGCTTTAATTAAGCTCATTGTCATCTTGGTCAACTCCCACTCCCCTTCCCTCCCTCTCTCTGTCTTTTTGCCCTGAAAGTCTGTTCAGCAGATTGTTCCCAGCTCTCAAAGCTGAACTTTTAATTAAAGTCATTCAGTGGTTTTGAATTACTAATGACCTCTTATCAGGTATAGTGCTACAAATAACAGGCGAATGACCTTCCCTCCCACTCTTCATTAATACACTGTTATTTTGTGCTACTGCCTACCCTGCCAAGACTCTTCCTGCTTCAAAATAACATGAGGATTGAAAACCTCCTTGAAATACATTTTAGTTAAGTGCAAAGAGCATAAAGAGGCCCATGGATGAAGATGCACCTTTACAGGCCCACCTTGAAAAGCCTGGCTATGGAGGGGTATAGATTATAAGCCAATTTTCAGCAAAGAACAAGCAAGTCCTGTTGGATTTCTAACATCAAGATCTGTCTGATAGGCATTTCTGTCCATCACTGGACAGTAAGTGCCTTGTGCTGACTGGGTGAGTGCAGCTCAGGTTTGGGTATCCCTGAATCCTCCAGGGATAATCAATAAAGCAATAGGAGAAAAACATTTTTACTGGATCTATAGAAAGGGCAAGGATTTAGGATGAAAAGAACTAAGTAAAAATTCCAGTTTGCTCATATTCCTAGATCTCTCCTTGTTTAGAAGTGAAATTTTTCATAGAGGAGAAAAGCCTTTGTGATCACTATCCTGAGCCCCCTGGGCCCCATGTGAGGAAGAAAAAGAGCTGAGATGAGCAGAAGCTGTTGGTGTGGCCTTTGCTAAAGTGTTGTGTTCTCTCAGAAAAATGATACAGAGAAGTAAGAAGAAAATAACATAAAACATAGTTTCTTTTCCCAGTGGCAGTTCTCTTTTTGAGGTGTGGGGTGGGTGTGGCATCTGGCTGTGCTACCTCCGGGTAAGTGGCTCCTCTGAGTTATTGGCAGCACTTTGCTTATTGGGGCAATTAAATGTTGTGTTCCTTCCGTACTGCTTCACATCCATCAGTGCCAGAAATTAATATTTTATGAGGCTTTGTGAGTGTCTGAGGGGTGAGCTGGGAGCATAGAAGACCTCTGCCAGGCTCCCAGCATAGCGGCTGCTCTGGAATGATGTTTCCCTGGGAAAGTCCATTACACAGGTTTCCAAATCTGCAGGCGCATAGGGAGGTCCTTACTACAAATTTGCTGTGCTATGATGATAAGAAATGAAAATTAACTAGTAGGATTGTTGAAGAACTACTTTTTGCCTTCTTGAAGTTGTCTTATAAACACAAGATGAAAACAAAACCAAAAAAAGGTGAGTTCATAGCATAACTCCTTCCCTATTAATGACATTGTACACCAGCAACAACTTTTGGCCATAGGTGAACAACTTGGGCTTGTTTTCAAGTGTTCACCTTAATGCAAAGTCTTCAGACTTGCCATTTTATATCCTTTAGGTCAAACTCAGACATAAGCAAATGTTAAAGCCAGACATTTTTTAAAGCACTGGCCAGAGCAGTCTCTAACTGCGACTTAACTCTGTCTCATGCAGTCTGAGCTGAAGGAGAGCTGAACTTGCTGTTGTTTTTCAACAGCTGTTTGTCTCTATGAAATGCTCAGCCTGCTCATGTACACACAGCTGCCACGCTGCAATTTGCTCCGGGTTTATGGCTTGAAGCTGTGGCTTTCTCCTGAAGCATCTGCTGCCCAGGGTGGGAGACCACAACACGGAGGATGGAAACATCAATGGGCTTGGATTTCACCCATGTGAAGCCATGAAGTCCAGGTGGACCTGGCCATGTTTGACATAGAGATATGATGGAGATTTAAGTGAAAGCAACTTCCTGAGCTCCACTTCTGCTGCAGTGGGCAGTTATGGTCACCCACCTGCTCACACTGCCCGGACGTGGCCGACCACTGTGAGGAAGCTCAGCAAACCCACCGTGTGGCTCCTGGTTTCTTGGCCAGCCCAGCTGTAAGGAAGCCACACAAAGTCATGTTCTGCTTCTTACGAGTGGGCAGGGCTGACACGTTTCCATCTTTGATTTTCTGTACATTTGACAATGAAACATCCACATGGCAGCTTTAAGTAAGGGAGCAATAACTGAACTTCTGTAGCCATGACAAGACCCCTGCAGCAGCCACTACACAGGCAGGTTCATTCTGCCTCAGCATCCTCTTCTGTCAGCTGGCCGAGGCAAAGTCCTACCTCTCCTATCAGGTGTCCCCAGAGATTTGCTCACAGTGGGATGGCCCCAGGACTGGGGGAAAATAGGCTGTTTGGGGTCTACAAGCTCCAGGTTTCTGGAGGTGGTGAGCTGCAGCACTGTGGCTGCTCATGGCAATACCTGGCCTTGGGTAGGACAGGACTTCCCGGGGATGGCAGGTGGAGCTAGGCCTGCCAGTGCTCCCCAATCCAAGCAGGATTGAGGGATGCCCTTTCTTTGTATGAGCTCATGAGATACCCTCCTTAGCAGAATTCTCTGTTGAAAAAGCACCTTTGATTTTCTGACCTATATAAATTGCCTGGGATAGCTTTACAGCAGCATGGCAAAGAAATTCCAGCTCCTGCCAATGACATTAATTCCACCCATGACCTTAGTGTTTCATACCTCATGAGTGAAAAAAGGAGTAGAGAGATAAAGAATAAGCTCCTGTACATGATGCTTCACCTGGGAATGGACAGAGTCAGAGATAAAGCAGTCGTAGATGAACATCTTCATCTCCTCAGTTGTGTAGAGTTAAAATTATGTACAGAACTGAATTTCTTCCTTGCTGTTTAACTGTAACTTTTCTGTTATGTTCCCAAAATAAAACCACAAAACGATGGACATTTTGTCATTTTGAGAATATTCATGACCTTTCCTCATTGTTCCCATCCGATTCACTTGTTCTTGCCGTGGCTGGGCTGTAACTGCTTGCTTCCTCTCAGCAGAGCACTGCCTTCCTCTTCTGAGCTGCTACTGTCAAATATCAGCTGCCAGCTCTCCAGCTGGGTTAAAAATTGCCGGGGACAGTAGTAAATTATTGCAGAACTCATCCACTTTCTTTTCCTACCGGTGTCAGTCTGTGAATCTGTGGACCACGTCCTACTGTCCCTGAAAGGCTACTAAAAAAACATAGTGGGTGGTCAGAAGGTTGAAACACCCACTTCCCACAAGGGCCTGTGCAAGGAAAACCCATTCCTTTAGAGAAACAATTCCTGTAATTTTCTAAGCCCTATTCAGTCCCATTCAGCCTCTCTCTTGACTGTAGTATATGAATGAACACAATGGCTCAAATGGACCAAAGCCCTAGGTAGCCCGCTGCCCTGCCTGAGGTTTGCCAAAAGTGAATGCCTAGAAAAGAGCAGAAGAGGATATAGGAACATATTTATGATGTTTCCCAACTGTTTTCTGAGCCTCCAGTTATTCTCAGCTCAGGGATTTCCTGAAACAACTGGATGTTACTCCCAGTATTTGCTGTTTCTGTCACTACTCGGACCATGCCAACATCTGCCATCTACTTCCTCTGGTCAAGCCCAGTTGCCTCAGGGTGCTGCTGACCCCATGACCCTGGGGTGCCCAGCTGCTCCATGAAGCCCTGATTTCTGGAGTGTTTTCACTGTTCCTTACCCTGAGGTTCCTTACCCTGTTCTCACTGTTCCTTACACTGAGATTAAATCAGTTGGTTAAGCAGAGCTGTGGGATCATGTTCACCCACACACCTTTTCTGAGGTGGCCAAGGCTGCTGCTGAACTGTTGCTTAGGGAAGGCTGTGCCCCATGTTGCACGACTTTAGAGCAAGAGCAAAGTCCCCACTGGCCGCACTAAGATGAGATCAAGACTTAATGCTTTCCCCTGTGCACTCCTAGTCCAGCAAGAAAGCATTCTGTACAGAGAAAAAATGCTTCAGGTAAAACCCGAGGCTGGTTCTCCAGGAAAAGGTGCAAGGAGATGGGATGTTCAGAGCAGAAGAAGCTCCTAAGAAGCAAAGTGGGAATGGGTCAGGGCAATGTATGAACTGACAGAATTCAATAAAGAGGCTGAGACATCTCCAGTGGTGTCAGAGAAGCTCATACAACCATATCTAGATGGGTGACAACTAGGGAAAACCCTCCCCAGACACAGGGGTCCTCTCTGCCGAGCTTCATCCCTGGGTATATGAGATGTGAAGTGAAGACCTGCAGGAAGGAAATGTTAAAATCACAAAAGCAATCTGCGAGGGTCTTAAGATGACTCCTGACATATGTTTATGCTATGTGTTCTTAAAACTCAAAGACACACAGCCCTCCACAGATAACCTGTCCTAATGTGTAATTACCTTCACAGTTAGAAAGGATTTTTTTTTCCCAAATGCCTATTACTAAGCTCTATTGCTAAACGTTGAGCTCATTCCTTTTTGTCCTCCCCTTGGTAGCTATGGAGAGCAATTGACTGCTGCCCTCTTCATAATAACCTCTTGCATATTTGAAGACTATAATCAAGTTCCCACTTGTCTTTTCTGGGCTGTCAAATACTTTGTCAACTCCAAGAAGTATCACAGCTATTGTTTGCCTATATTCATTACGTCAGACATCCCATTCCCAGCTGGTGGGAAGTATCACTCTCACCCAGCCTGAAGTGTACAGGAGCCTGTGATGCCTGTGGGGTGCAGGCAGAGCAGGATGACCATTGCTGTCAGGGGAAATCCCATGCACAGCCCTGTGCCCTGGCACTCCTGGCAGCGGGTGTTTCAGAACAGGAGGAAATGGTCAATGTGCAGGAGGGAAATGCCTCCGTGTTGCCCACTGACTGCACACTGCCCTGCAAGGCAGGGCTCTACAGCTTCTTACAGTTTTTAAGGAGCCATCGTTCACTGCCTCTGTGCAGGAATTGCTCTCACTGTGCCGTCTGCCTCTGGAAACCAAGTAATGCTGAGCAGGAGCATGGAGCACTGAGTTTTCCAGCGCAGCTGAGCCTCTAGAGGAAGAGGCTCCCTTAATTGCTTGAAATCCATCACCTTTCTGTGACGGTGGTGTCACCTTGCTCTTGCGTGAAAAAATAAAAATGGCACATCTGATTTCCCCTCTTTCCCCTGAGCCTTGCTGTGTCTTGCAGGCTCACTCCAGCGTTAGGAGCAGCCTCGGCGCTGGCTCTCCAGGTGATAGTAAAAGCTCTGGGGAATTCAGGACCAAATTGCCCTTCCACCAACATTTTCTAAAGCCTTTAATGCTGGATTATGTAGGAGGTACAATGTAAGATAACTTTGAGGGGCATGAAGCAAGCTATACAGGGTTAAGTATAACTTGCTTAATATACCTTACTGTATCTAATATTGGCTTTTGGCTATTAGAAACTTCATCTTAGATAGAGATGGATGCGATTAGCTGGGTGCTGTCCGGCCCGGAGCCGCTGCCATTCAGCATTGCAGCATCCCCACCTTGTGGTACGCGCCGGAGCGATGCGAGCGCCCAGCCTGGATCCCGCCTCTGCCCGGGATGCGGGAACACCTGGCCATCGGGCTGCAGTGGGGGCTCACCTCAAGCCCTGGCTAAACATTCATTGCAAACCGATGCACAAGCATGAGCTCTGCCTCTTCTAGACAAGCATTAAAAGGTATGGAAAAAGTCCTGGATATATGAGGAAAGGTTTGTCGAGGGTCTTTTTTGTGTGTGTGTGATGTTGCTTAAATCTTTCCTTGTAGAAAGATGAAACCCTGGTTCTGATATGAAAATATGTACCTTGAAAATTCAAAATACCACTAAAGATTTCACAGAGGAGTTACACAACTGGCCAGCACCTTCTCCTTTGCTGCTTATGCAAGAAGGGGTCTCAGGGGTGTTGCGGGCTTTACTGAGAGCATATTTTGCAAGCAAAAGGTTTGTGACTACTCAGTCAGTGCTATGAGTGTCACTGGTCTTCAGAAAAAAACAGGTATTTCTACATCCCACTGATTACCAATTGACTCAGTGAAATAATCCATCATCTGTAATGAGGTGAAAGTGTTCCTAGAGACGTAGCAGATGGAAACATTCAAGGTCAGGTTGGATGGGACTCTGAGCAATCTGATCTAGTTGAAGGTGTCCCTGCTCATTTCAGGGGGGTTGGACTAGGTGACTTTAAAATGTCCCTTCCAACTCAAATGATTCCATGATTCTATGATCTCCTTTTAGGGGTAAAAACTCAGAGTAAACTAGACATTTTTCTCAAAGACCTGGATAGTTTTCAGTCTCTGAGAGCATCTGCGTGTGGATAACTTTAGCATGACCTCTGTCTTCCCAGGTCTGATGCTGTGAGCTCCCTGGCACATGCCCCATGACCATGGTACAGAAAATTCTCAGCACCTCCTGGCAGAAGAGGAAACTAGGCATGGTGGAAACATGGGTGGGAACTCAGCACCTTTCTGCCCTGTGTTATGATGAAACAGCTTCAGCGCTTTTTTTTGAGGGAAGGTGACACAATATCGTATCTTGTAAAGAAAAAAAATATTATGTATTTCTGCGCACACTGACAGATCCAGGTAAATGCCTGATACCCCAGGGCTGCATTTTCAGCAGTGCTCTTCAGCATTTTCTGAATAACAGGAACAGTTTATAAAAATACAAAGCCATCAGTGACTTTGACTAGCTCAGAGTCTGTTTCTCTCTTGCACTTCTTCCTTGTGTGCCAAGGAATTAAGACTATTCACATCTGCTTAACGGAGGAACTGATGACTGGAAGGAACAGGAGGCAACCTCCTCCCTCCAGCTTCCTTTTGTGGTAAAAGGATGAGGATCTGCAGGGTCTCTCTTAAAAAGCTTTTCTGCAGGGTCTCTCTTAAAAAGCTTTTCTCCAGGCTTGCTAACTTTGCAACCTGCTGATGAGTTAACGCGAAACAGAGCCCTGGAAAACGCAGGGAGCGAGAACAGCAAAGCAGCCTGGGGGTGTGGGGTGGATAAATCACGGACACGCCGGCCAGAAGGGCAGTTGCAGGGCTGCGGAGTCATAAAGGCTGAGCTTGCTCCATACGCCTCAGCCGCTCGCCGGGCTGCTCCGGAGCTACTTGACAGAGCTCTGCCTTACAAGCCGGGTCTTCAAAGCATTCCTGTCTTTACTGTTGAATGCACCAAATGTCTCCCACAGCTGTTTAGTTGGTTTGTGAGCCTTGTTAAGTGCCGGGTTTATCATAGCTTTCCCAAGGAATGCTGTGCTCCCAACAAGTAGCTGAAAGATATTATCTGGTTCAACCAGCTGAGGAGCTCAGGCTCCTTGAAGACTAGCTGGGAGTGTACAACTAGTTTCTTTACTGGGGCAGACACTGGCCAGTTTGATATATTTAACTGAATTTGATTGTCCTTTGGGCTATATTCTGATGAGAAGAGAGGTATGGGGGGAGTCTCAGCATTGTCACCCTTGTAATGGTGAAAAAGCACTAAGTGTTGCCTGGGAAGCCATTCATGTAGTCATAGCCTTTCAAACATGAAGCCTTAAATCAGTATGTTTATACTTTTATCACCATAAAGAAATATCCACCACCTAAGTGTTGTCCACCTGCAGTTGGCAGAGCCCTCTGCCCAGACTGACCTAATATTGTTACCTGCACCTTGTGTCCTCTCCATGATATAAGCCAGAAAAGTGCCTCTTCAACGGCCAAGGCTGCATCCATACCAGGATTTGTTTCCCCATCAGAGCAATATCAAACCATACCCTCCCTTGCAGGGTACAGCAAAAGGTCTGCAGCCCACTCTGGGAGTTGTACCTGAACTCAGTCTGCTTCCCTGTGGATTAAACCTCGCCCAAGCTACTGGCCTCCACAGCCTTAAGCAACTCTAAGCTTTCTTTGAAGTTCACTTTAAACATCTCTCAAAGTCGTAATGGGTAATGTGAAGGTGAGATGTATAATGGTTTCAATAACCTTATAAAGCACACAGAGAGACAGACAAAGTACCTGAGTACTGCAGAGTACCAAGCCACTGAGTAAATGGGCTTAAGGGCCTGCCTCTCTCATTTGCTTGTTCGGCTGATTGATGCGACCATAAGCTCCCCATCTGCAAGCTCTCTGGGCTCTTCATAAGCTAGTTTTGTCCATGACATCCAGTTAATATTATTAATTATTGTCTCTCTCATCTCTGTGGAGAACAGTGTTCTCTGAGTGAGAGCAGAGGAGAGCCCCTGCTGTCACTGGTGCACAGCAGGCAGCAGAGAAAGACAAGGAAGAGAAATATTAGGGAGAAACATGCCAAGATGGGGTTTCCCATCCTTTTTCAAAGGTAGGAGGAGGCTTGCAGAGGAGTGCTGTATGCCCTTGGATGGAGGATACAGGACGGAAACTAAGCAGTGATTTAAAATCTTTCAGTGGAAGATGATAAAATTACAGTATGTAATGAAGGCATGGAAAAGTACCAACTATAAACTAGGAAATTCTACAAAACAGGTCATGAGACAATGAATCAACTCTGCTTAGAAAGTGATATGAAGTTAGATCCCTGGTGCAAGTGACAATCCAAAGTTCAGGTTGTATGGCACGCTGCTATTTTCAGTACTGTCTTAATGTTTCTGATGTGAAATTCAGAACTAGAGATGCAGACTTGCATAAATTGAAGTAAACCTTTAAAAGACAGCCTGAAGAACTGAATGGCAATCCAAACTAAGACCATACTGAACATGTGGAAAAAGAAAGAATTCAGCTGAAAGGAGACAGTGTGGGAGTTAAAGGGGCAGGGAGACACACTTGATTTTTAGCAGAATGAAAGGAAAAAAAATATTTAAAAATATGTAGATATTGCAAAATACGTTCTTCGGTCATGTTTCCTCCCTTCTCCTTGATGTGTTGGTGAATAACAAACAGCTACCAGTTCAGATGTGTGTGCTTCCCTTGGGAAGCTGCTGTTTGGGTGGCAGTGTAGGATTGGACATCACTCCCAGCCAGACCCTGTGCCCAGCCCTGCCTGCCCTGGAACAGTGGATGTGGAACTGAAAGCATTTTGGTTTGCCCTGGGATAGCATCATAGGCACCAAAAATTTCTTGGAGGGTTAAAATTAATTTTTCCTCCTAGTTAGTTTTAAATCCCAGCTTGGACCACCTTAAATGAAAGAGGGTTGTTGCTGGAATTTTTTTTTAATGTATGGATCAAAATAAGAGGTATTGAACTGGATGCAATAACTATTGCACTTTTCACATCATTGTAAAGTTTTCTAGAGTCACAGAAATATTAGGCCATCTTTTCAGTGGTCCTAGCAAGCAATGCTCTTGACATTAAAGGAGAACTATTTTCACTGAGTCAACTCTGCTGGTCATGTCCCACACAGCTCCTGTCTCTGAAGCCCATGGATCAAAATTTTTCTTGGCATAAGAGTTACAGAAAGAATCACTTGGGTTTGATGAGTCAAAAGTTTACCCAGCGTCAGCCTGGGTTGACAGTTTCATTTCAGCAAACCTAGATTATTTTGGATATCTATTAAACTGGACTGACTGGTATTCCCATTCCCATATATACACACACATACCAGACAATAATCTCTTGAACTACCCACAGATGAATTCCTTAGCTTATGAATCTGCCAGAAAACACATAATTTTCCCCATCAAAGAATGTTGCTTGGCACATCTTTAATATATCACTTACATAGCCCTCAATCAACCTAAATGATTCATCTAGCAACGTCTCTTAGGCAAGGCTTTGTGTGATTGAATGGTTTATCCTCACTGAAACAGCACACACCATTCAGTCCCATGTATCAGCTATAAAAGTTATTAATAACTAGGAATTATTTAGATAGGAGTCATGAGGTCGGCTTTAGCCTGGGTGATGGCAGCTGGCCCACTTTGAGCTCCATCAGTAAAAATGAGCCAGAATTTGCCCCTGTGGGAAGAGATCAGAGGCTTGGAGGCTCAACACCAACCCATGCATCATATTTTATGTTGTGTTTTACAGTTTATCAGCCTTTGGATTAAGATTTATTAGTGTTGCCTTGCTGTTTAGTGGTCGTAACTCATGACAAGCTTGTTGCTTAGCAGTGTCTGTGACAGAGGGGCTGGTTCTTGCTGTGGACATTGTACCAAACTACAAACCCACACAGGAAAACCACCTCAAGCAGTAATGCAGAGACACCAGTTCATCTATGTCTCTACCAGACTGCTTGTCCTGTCTATGTGGTGCCTCACATCTGTAAGAGGCCGGGAGACATTACTATAGCCAGTAATGGCTATTGGATCTGATCACAGCCGCGGATCAAGAGATCTGTCTCCTGGGCTCTCATGGATGTGAGAGGCTGTTATGGGCTTGGCCACCTCTGGGAGGGAGATGCCAATGATTAGCTTGAGGACAGAGTGCAGCAGGCTGTCTGAGCCAGCACAGCCAACACATTGTCCAGGGCACCTGGGAAGTAATTTTTCATCTGCGATGTCTTCTCTCCTCCAGGGCTGGATGAATTACATAAGGTTCCTTGGACACCAGACAGGCCAAATGGGGTTAGAGCACCATGTGATCTCAGCTACAGTTCCCAGCCCAGCGTCCTGATACTGTGCACAGACATGGTAACTTGGCTCCTTTCCTGCTTAAAAACATTTGTTTGGATGTTCTGAGACTTTCTCAACATTATGAACCCCCACCAATAGGGTGTTACATGGCTTTAGATAAGAAATCTCCATAAAACTGTAAGCAATGTGTCTTCTGCAGTAAATCTTTCCTCTTAGTCAAGAGTGAAGCAGCCACATTATGTTTCCTTATATTACAGCCCACCTGTTGCAAGGAAAGTGCCAAGAAAATTATACACCAGTGGGAAAGTATAGATTGCATAGATGGCTTGGACCCAGCAAGAGTCAGTGTGGCTGTGGGATACACATTTAAAATCACCCCTGATCTGTGAAGTTTTCTTTGTGCAATCGGAAGGGAATCCCCGGCTGGACGGAGACAAGCAATCTGCTGGCTCAGACACCGTAGCTGTAGCTGCTGTCTCCCCACTGAAAGGAAGAAGGATTAACTGTGTGTTGGGCAGACAGATCCTGCATAGCATGGCACCGTGGAAATCCTTGGGGTGCCTGAGGCATGAGGAACAGCCTTCACTTCCCTGCCTGAACCCGGCTGCTCCCTCCTCTGCTCTGTGGCCATGAGTGAGGAACTGGCTGGCAGCGCTGCATGTGCTGCCCATGCCTGCTGGTGCAAGCCACACTGGCAGACAAAATGACGTGCTTGCTGTCTAAACAAGAGGTTTACAAGAAAAGATCTGTTGACACCAGGAGGTTTAAATGACCTTTCCTTATCTTTTTCATAATTACTGCTAACTCATTAATTTTGAAAAGTTTTTAAAAGCCAAGTAATGCCTTGTTCATTGCAGTCTGGGAGGACTGTGCGTTTGCCTGTGCATTTGCCTGCACTGCCTGTGCAGTCAACATGGGGATGGACGGGACCTACATAGTCATGGGATCCAATCCTCACTATTTGCTTTCTACCACCCCCTTTCCAAAAAGGATCACCCCCATGGGGTTCCTCCCTCCCACTTAAGCTGAGAAGCAGCTCCTGGAAGTTTCTGCTGAAAGGGCTGGAGAGGACCCTCCTGCCTGCAGCACACAAGGACTCATACCATATCCCAGCTTCTGTCAGGTGTCAACACTGCCTTTCCCCTGCTTCTCACAAAAGTGCTTTTGCTTCTTATTTCTCTGTCTTTGTACTGCCATCAAAGTAAATAATGAAAAAACTAAACCAAACAACCAAACAACACTGGGCTGCACTAGCTGCTGAGGTGCCGGTGCTGGGTGCTGCGCAGGGAGACAACACAGGTGTCCTGTAGTGACACCAGTCTGGGAGGGCTTTCACACCAGTGGTACCTCTGCAGAGATCTCTCCTGCAACACTGATGCTTAACATCCATACTCTACCCTGAGCTGTGTGTGAGATGAGACTCCCACAAGGCCGAAAATACACATCGAGGGGTAAAAAAAATTAACCTGACCCAGGGTGCAAACAGCAAGTAACCTGGGAAGAGACTTGTCTGTCCAACCCTATGGGAAGAGCAGCGTGCTGGGATGTGGAGCAGCTCAGCTGTGATAGCTGGCAAGAGCCACAAGATGTCTCTGGAAACCAGCATTTAGACAAAAAAAGGCATTAATAACCTCGGAAAAGGGGCCGGGCTATTTCGATCTGCAGTGAGTGCAGAGCCCTGGGATGCGCACTCTGCTGAATCTGTAGTTGGAGCACTAGTGCTGGGACAGCCCCATTTGCAGAAGCCTCCTCTCGACAGCAATTTACTGCATGTGAGAATTTGGCCCATAAGGTCACACGTCGCACGCAAGGCGCTTCCTCAACGCACAGATGAGAACTGTGAATCATTAAATCATTGTTGGATTAAAAACTTCTGAAGTAGTGGGGCAAAAAGTATACATTGAAGACCAAATTAAAGAATTATCACAGTGCAGCAGAAATCTGTAAAAATGGGACCAGTCCTCTGTGGGAACCCTTCTGCTAAATGTTCCCTACACACCAGAGCAATGGCTCCATGGCTTTGGATCCCTCACAGCAGAATCTGCAGCTGATGGGGTCTCAGCACTGGCTGACTCATCCTGGAGCAATGACTGGTAATCCCTTTCTCTCTTAGGGTGCTGCTTCTGCTGCAGGTCCCTCCTGAGAGAGCTAAAGGAGATATTTTCAGCTTTTGAGATGTTCCCTGTAGGCAGCAGAGGCCTGGGTTTATAACCTCCATCACTTGCCAACTCCTGTGGGGTTTCACTACCTACACCATCACCCCCAGGGATTGATGAGTAGAGAAAAAATCCTGCTGTGGCACACCAACAGACAGACATTCTGGGAATGAACTCCCTGGCCCTGACACAGGGAAAAATCCTGTTGAACGTGACTCAGAGCTCAGCAGAACCTCTGCAAGTTCTGATCCTGCATCCATTTCAGTCACTTGGGGAACTCCTCTCCCTTTCACCAGTTCCTTTGGCTTCCTATTAAATGGCTAGAGAATTGCAGGGTGGAAAAGGCCCATATAAATGTAAAGTTGTTATTAAGAAATAGGCAAAGCACAGTAACTAATGACTCACAAAGTTTAATGTGAGAAAACAAAGCTATCCTTCAATGGACCACATAGAGAGACAGCAATTATTGTAAACTGCAAAACCTCTTTAACATGCAACTTAAAATGTGTGGCAAATAAAATCCATTGCCCACCAGGCTCAGTGATTCCAAGTATCATTTGTTTTAGGATTTGTTTTCCTCTTTCAAATCATAAGACAGTCATTTAAATTAATAATAAGCGAGTTATGGGGATAATGGGATTTTTAATGAGCTGTTTCTGGTTGGGGGTTGCCTTTACAGAAACTCATCTACTGCATTGCAAATGCCAGTGCTTAGCACTGGGGGATGTGGTGAAAAGTCCATTAGTCTAAATCTACTCGAACAGAAGGACCAAACTTTGTTCTTGCAGTGTGTTTAGGAAAACTCCCCCAGGACAGAGCTATCATTACATGTTTTTACTCGAAGCACATAGATTTGGATGGAGCAGGACAAGAGAAAAAAAAAAGATGTAATCAATATCTCTGGCATGATTGGATGAAAAAGGAAAAAAAGTAAAGATGATGTTGGTAAAGTCTTCCCCTTCATTATGCAGACTGGGTGCTTAGAGTTGTTCTTACTAATATGATTGTGTAGTATTCAGACAGTTTGGAGCTGTTATTGTGGAAGATCATTAAGATTTAGTGGAACATTTCTTGATGATCTTTAGCTTGATTTCTACATCCTGATTTGCCTGAAATGACTGCTTTTTTGGTCAGAAAGTACCAATTTCCCTCCAAAACATGCTGTAACTCAGAAGCAGAAGACCCATTCTTGAATTGCTACCCATCCAAAAAAATGCTTGCCCCAAAGGACCAAAATCCCACAGCACATTTAATTTCCTGCATGAAAAAAAAAAGCTGTGGTCCTTCATTTGGGATCTGTGTCTCTCATGATGTCTGGGCTGAGGCCTCAGGCTACTGAAGGATGTGTATCCAGCAAGAAGAACCCACCCCAACCCGCAACCACTCTTCCCACAGTCACGGCTTTGTGCAAAATGACAGAGAGGACAAAACGGCGAATGCGAAATCTCCTGAGTAAAAAGGAATTAGTAAAACCCCATATTCATGAAATATTGAGAGCTAATTATATGTGCATCGGAAACCTCTGGGGGAAGGGAGATGGAGGCCTTTCATTAGACGGTAACTGGAACTTTTTCATCATTTGTCTAGCTCAGGAATGTAAGGCTGCTGTCTGGAGAGGGATGTGGGATTTGGCTGCAGGGCTGGGTGTGCAGGTGAAGTGCCATGCTAGCGAGTATTTCTATTGTACTCTGGCATGTCTTGGAAAAGGGTCTCAGCTCTAGCAGGTCGGTGGGGCTGGGTGCTCCAACATCTCGGCGCTCCCACAAGACCTCTTCACTTGCCCACGGGGAGGAATCGTTATTCCCAAACAACATTTTCCTCTTCCTCCCACACTGCCCCCAAATGGGTCCGAAGTCACATCCCTCACTTCAAACCTTATCACGGTTTCTCCAGGAGGGTGAAGACCCCAGCCTCTGCCAGACTGTCTCCAGAAAGTTCAGTTTCCTTTCTTTTGACTTGCTCTCTGCTTTTGCAACCCAAACGAATAGCTAGTTATTGCCACTGCACCATCGACCAAATTCAAGACCAAGATCAGAATCGGTGAAGACGGGGGGAAGTTTTTATGGTGGAGCCAGAGAAAGGCTTGCAAAGGCAATCCTGCCTGCTGCTGCCGACAGCCCCCGGCAGCCACGGGGCAGGGGACGCAAAGCAAGAAAGCGGGGGGGAAACTAGCCTGCAGTGCGTGACTGAGGGTTTTCTCTCTCGAAGTTTTGCAGCAACTTTAGACACAAGGATGCTCGGGGAAACCCATCCCAGCTCTCTGTCTTCTGCCCCCGGCTCCCTGCTGCCAGACCTCCTGCCCTCCCCTCGTGAACTCATGCCGATCTCGGCCAAGAGGGACGCGTGTCCCTCGCCGCGGAGGGCAGCAGTTTCCCTCCGGGGAGCGCCGGGACAAGCCGCCTGCCGGCAGCGGCTCCTCCGGGCCGTCCTCGGGGCCCGGCTCATCCCAGCCTCCCCCCGCGGAGCTCCTGCACCCGCGGAGCTCCCGCACCCGAGGAGCGGCTCGCGTTGCTCCCGCGGCGTCGGCGGCGCGCCCCGGCCCTCGGCACATAAATCAGCATTAAACCCATTCCCCACTCTGATCCCCGGTGCCACCATCTATTACTCCCCCAGTGCGTTTTCTATCACCTTTTGTTAGAATTACACAGCCGGAAACTTAATTTACCCCGAGCTTTAAAGACAAATACACCCTGGCAGGCCAGTGGCCCCGCGATATGCCTGTTTACTCCTGCGATCCGTAGATTATTATGAATCGTTGTGATTTTCAGGCTGCTGCTGGTTTAAATACTTTCTCGGCTACTCTTCCCAGCTGGAAAAAAAATTCCGCCCACCCTTCCCGAGCAAGGGCCAAAGAGCAGGAGACCATCTCACTTGCACTGGGCTTTATTTACTTTTCCTACTATTGTTATTATTATTTTTGAAATTTGGAGCGGGTGAGGTTTTCAATTGCTAAAATAATTGCCTGGGAGAAAGGTTGCTTAGTCTGTTCATACATTATTGACTTGGGCTCCAATATTTGACTTTCTGCTTTTTATTGCAAGAAGATCACGTACGACAGTCTTTTGCATAACAATTTTTAAAGAGGACACATCCTTATATCGCAAGTGGACGTGACTTGAATTTTGCCGGCGTTTGTCCCTAAAATGACCCAATTCCGGTTACTGCCACTGGGCAGCAGTAACATTGCATCGTTACTCCAGGCAATAGACTTATTTTGCTTTACTCTCTGCCCCTTTCCCAGTCCCCCACCCCCAAGCCAACACGTACTTTTAAAACTGATTTTTTTGTCTTGCTGCGTTTTAGCCCTGCGCGCACTGTTTTCTCTCCCTGGGAACGGATGAGCAGAGAGCAGCAAGCCCGGCTCGTAGGAGCAACATGGACAATTAGAGCCGAAAGTTTCCAGGCAAGGCAGAAATAGTGCCTTCAACGAAATTTTGCTGTGAGCCGCCGCTGAGAGAGCCCAGCGCCGGTGTCAGCACCTCCGACCACCTCCCTGAGCATCATTTTCCCCGATGAGGATCAAAAGAGTCCCCCTCTCCCCTGCTTTTTCCAATCGAAATCGTGCTGCTCCCAGCCACACTGGTCAAGTTAGTTCCGGAACAAAGGAGGACAAAAACACAAAGGATTTCTCTTCCCCTCTACCCCCCTCTTTCTCCCCTTCTCAACTTCCCCCGTGCCTGCACCTCGGCCCGGCGCAGGCCGGAACCCCCCAACCGGTATCGCCTCCCGGGTCCGGGGAGCGTCTCGCAGCCACGGCCCGGCCGTAGGAGTGTGAAGTGACAGAAAGGGGGACAGAAATGTTGTGGTAAGGGACATGGGTCTCGGGTCCTCTCTAAAGCGCTGGCAGGGAGAAAGCCCTGAGCTGCCTGCGGACCGGAAGGGGAAAATTGGTGACACTCACGTCCCCCGACACCGGTGCTGTCGTTCAGACCTCGGGGTAAAATACCTAAAGATCGTTGGTGGAGAGCCCCTGCCACCACTGCAGACAGGCGCCAGAAGCGGGGTGTGCACCTAAGAGCCGAGGAGATGACCCCGGGACGGAGCATCCCTCTGCACGAAGAGTTGGGCAAACTCCCCACCGCGACGGACCCCTGGCTCCCGGGCAGTGGACGGGCGCGGGGTTGGCAAGAAGAGTCCCTCAGGGCGGCCCTCGGGCAGATGGGGAAGGCAGGGAGGACTAGTGGTGGAGGGGTACCGTGCCCGTGTGCAACCTCTGAGCTGACAGTTACACCCATTTGCACACGCGTGTGTGCAAGCGGATGTTCTCCCACACCCTCGCCGCACCCACGTTCAGCCGCACAAACGCACCCGCAAAACCTGACACGCAAATACACGCGCAGAGAGTGCGGAAGGGCTGCACGCGTGGGCTGGGAGACACGGCGGGACTGCGTGGAGCTGGACGCAGACAGCCCATGCCCCTACACCCACGGCAGAGCAGCGGGTGTGCGGCGTGGGCGCCAGTCCCGCCTGTGCCCCTTTGTCAGCCAAATATCCAGAAGCCGGGGAAGGGAAAGGCTGTACTACCACGGAGAGCCCTGCACCCACTCGAGGTGGGAAAAGTCTCGGGGTGCCGTTCCCAAAGCGGGGTCCCGGCACCCTGCCCGGACGGGGAGCCCCCCCGGGCAAGAACACCCCCTGCGCCCGCCAGAGCCCCGTGGAGCCGCCCCGGCCCCCTCCGCCACCCTCGGGGTCGGACGGCGAAAGTTTTCCCGACTCTTCCCTGCTTCCAGCTCCACGGCTCCCCGAGCTGAGAGAGAAGCAGGGCGAGACATAGGTGGGGAGAGCCGGAGGAAATTGAAAACATATTTTAAAATGTAAACGGGTCGGAGCCAGCCCGAGCGGGTGTGCGGGTGATGAGGCGCATGGAGGGACCGGGAGCGGCCCGGCGGAGCAGAGGCGTGTGCAGACCCCAAACCTTCCACGGAACTTTCAGCCCCTATTGGTAACGTCTTTAGCGAGGGGACAGGAGTATCTGTCCCGAAATGGGGCAAAGCAGCGCTTAGAAACCTTCACTGTAACTTAAACCAGATTGTCAGGGAGCAGCCGCGGCCAGAGGCAGCCGCCGGAGCTGCTCGCCGGGCGAGAGGATGCCGCTGCCCTCCTCGGATCTATTCCTCCCCCGGCCAGCTAGCGATAAACATCTCCGGGAGCTGAGACTTTTTAAGGCACCCGATCCAGGTGACTTGTACTGCTTGCAGCGAGGTAGGGTGGGCTGCAGATGTGTGTGGGAGGCGGGAGGGGGCTTGGGAGGCAGATGGGAAGGGGTTTCCAGCCAGGCCACTGGAAAGGAGCGAGCTTTTCTTTTTCTTTTTCTTTTTCTTTTTCTTTTTCTTTTTCTTTTTC